>NC_046379.1:17142010-17442010 GCF_011125445.2 Fundulus heteroclitus
CAAATATGCATCAAAGTGTATTGTGAAAAGGACCCAGGGTGAAAGAAATGACCAGATTTTGTTTGCTAGTATGCTCCATGTATCCTTATGTAATCACTTAAACGACTACCAAGACTGATTGGTGGGCACACAGTCTGAAGGTCACTCAAACTTGCTAGCCCCAGCATGGATAATGCATGTGACTCATGATCCAAGGTGTGTTTATTTTTTTTTTTTATCGCATGAAGAGCGACAAGTTTTTTTGTGACTGAATGAGCGAACGTTAAACAGAAGCACCTGATTCAGTTATCCACTAGTCATAAAAATAAGTGAAATGCTTAGAAATACATGTCAGTCTGTTAAAAGTAGCTCAACCATTAACAGTAAATTAACTTGAAGGTTGCTTTTTTTCAGCCCGTCTACTGTCAGTCTTTACGATCCCTCTAATGTCGATGACCAAGAATTTTACTATGCAGGACAGTTAGGGTTTCACTGTGGGTTTTTTTTTTTTTTTTATATAGTGAAAACCTTATCCTTTCAAAATAGCATCCAAACTGTCCTTTGCACACATAGACACAAACAGGGATATTCCCTCTTTTTTCCTTCTCAGGGCAAACGATTATCCGCGACGTTCCAAACAATCAAGATTCATCTGAAAATTAAGTTGTATCAGCCTGCTGATACAAACAGGCTTGTGAGAATTTAAGTGCATTTGTGTTCAACAACTGTGCACTTATAAAAAAACAGCTTGGTAATTTTTTAATATAGGTATAATATTCCAAATGTTATGCAAGTACTGGTATGTTCTGCATGCACATAATGCATATGCGGTCTTTGAATTGAAATCCTTGGTACCATGATGCCCACTCTTGATATACTTTAGAGTCTAGTAGTTACAAAGATGCTAAAAACTCATCCGGTATGGTGAGGACATCATGATGAGGAGTGGGGAAAGTGTAAATTAATACGATTGTATTTTAACATCACAATATTGAACAATAATATTGCAATTAGAGAGGTGTTGCTACTGTAATGCAGCTGTATTTTTTCAGCAGATGTAGAACGTATCAAAGGGTTAAAGTATTTTTGGACCTGTAGTCTGGAAATACCCAGATCTTATGAGCATGTTACAAATTCCAGTTTTAAAAATGTTCAGCATTTAAAAAAAAAAAAAGCCGCTTTCCTCTCACCACAGAGCATAACGATGCATTATTATACTGACACGCTTTGCAGCTGCTGTCACTTTCAAGATAATAAATTGACATTTAAAAAGCCCCTTTTAGACTTGACCTGCTTGTCCCCCTTAATTTTATGCTAATTGAGGACATCCGTGTCTTCTCCGCATCAACCCACGGGTGCTCCTCCAAAACATTTTGCAGCAGGTTGTTTCAGATTCGCAGCAGTCTGATTCAAGATGTGCAAATAGCCAATTAAAACAGGGGGAAACTTTGATTTTAAAGCAGTTAAGTAGCAACACAGATGTGTTCTACTGCTTCTGACCGTTTGCCTGTATGTTCAGCTGCTCTGATATGGTAGGAAATTGACATTTATTACTCCAACTCTGACAACAAGCAGTAGAAGGAAAAACTATTGATGTTTGATTAGGACACTAGAGTGTAATTGGGGCAAACTAAACCTTAGTTGCCCCAATTACACTTTTATAAATATGTGTCAGCCAGATATCTATTAGGCTGGTGTGAGTTTGTCATGTTATAAACTTGATGTAAAAAAACAAACATGGTTTTACGGTACTTGCACAAAATCGTTATAACAAAACCTCAATTAGTCCCAATTATAACCACCTCAGCATATAAGATATTGGTTATATAATAAGATAATTATATTAAAATCGCTACAAATTCAACTCCTCCCGGCCAGTAGGCGGCGACGCGCACTCGCCGTCTTTGTTCCAACCTTCAGTTGTATTATTTGCAAGCCATTTGTCAAGTCCTTTCGTTAGCATTAGCAAACATTTAACTTACCTATCCAGAAGGAATGTGGCAACCACATGGCTTCTGAGTCCCTTTGCCTCCTTAAATCGGCACCAACGCTCAAAAGCTTGACCGATGTTCACCCCTTTTGCTTCTTTTGTTGGTCTGGTTGAATCTGAGAAATGTAACGCAGAGAAGAAGTCATTTCTCAGCGCTATCACAGAGCTACTACGATCTGGCAAAACAACTGAGCTCCGTCTCTGTGACTTTACTTGTTTATTTTAGTTTGCACAAATAAATACACAAAAAAAAAAAAAAAATATATATATATATATATATATATATATATATAGATATATATATATATATATATATCTATATTATATAGTATATATATATATATCGATATAGTATATCTATAATATCTATATATATATATAATTTAAAACTCTGATCCCACCTACTGAGCTATCAAACTCTGAGAGGTGGCTCCAACATATATCTGGAGAACCATCAGACATCTAAGTCCAAAGCATTCAAAACCACGTACATACTTTGGGTTTAAGTGGCAGGAACTGAATCGGACCTATACTTTCTGATTGTAAGACCCAAACCACTGAGCCACAAGCGCCTCATATCTAATCAGGGTTGTAGCCCGTCAGATGGGGGAGGATCAGAATTAGCCTTTAAAAAACTCCATTAAACAACTTTCAGCAGTAGGAGTCGTATGATTGAAAGAACTTTTAATTTTTGAAGCAACAACTCTAAAATCTCGGTATACTTTCACACTGGTAATTAGCTCTTGCCTAATCCTCCATTTATTTTGTGGTTGTGGATTACTCACCTGGTACAAACAGTCACAGAGGCGAAAAAATAGTCCAAACTTACAGATTTTAGGACTTAAAACGTAGAGAGCTATTACACATGGTCAGGGGTGCAATATGTTCATGCAATATGGATGTAATGCTTCAGATGACACTGAGGTCTGCTTGGGCCTCCTTCCACACAAACACACACACACCAGCTGCCAGCATGCGGCTCAGGACAGGCATGTGGGGTGTGCCAAGTGTTTTCCAGAAGTGACTGCTGTGCTCCGAGTGCCTGAAAGGATTCTTTCTTACTGCAAGCTGGCACATCTGTGTGGTGCAGCCATGTCTGTGCAAAACGTCCTTAATCTTGAGCTAAAAAAAAAACGGCATCACAAAGGTGGTCAAATCTGGTTTATAGGTAGCGGTGGTGGGTACGGCACAATCGCATCTCGACACGACCTGGCACACACATCAGTTCGACATCAGATCACTTGGTTCCAACACGCAGCGTTCCCCCAGTCGTGAGATGGATAGTCCAAACCGAAACACACACACAGCATGATTTTATCACCTCATTTGCACTAGTTTGCTCCCTCTCTGCCTCTGCCTCCACCTCTCCTGGCTCATTAGCACCTCGGATAATGGCGAGATGGAAGGATTGAGGGAAGTTGAGGTGGGGTTGGGTTTCGGGGGGGGTTGGGGGGGGTGATTGAAACCTCCGGGGGATGGTCTCCTCCCTTCTACAGGGAGCATTTGTAAAACATTTCCCACTCTGCTGCCTGACACTGATGATTCACCAAAGCCACCACCAAGATAAATAGATAGATGGACAGACTGAAACACACTGTGCTCTTGCAGATTGTCCAACTTGCAGTCACCACAACACCTTTTAATTCTCTTCTTCTTCTTCTTCTTTTTTTGTTGTTTTTTTTGTATCCAGTGAAAATCACGTCAGCAAATGCATCAAGCTAGCTGTCTGATGGACAAGCCACCTCTTAAATCACACACTGGGACTCACTCAGATCTGCAAGTCTGTGTTTGATGGCGAGGCAGACTGCAGAGGGAGGAAAATAGAACAGAGCAGTCAGGACAAGGGGGCGTGGTAAGGGGGCGTCACACCTCAGGAAGATGGCATTGGTTGCTATGCAACTGGGAACCAAAGCTATTTATACATCGTCCCCCTTGTCCCCCTTTTTCCTCCCCAAGCTCCACTGCTGCTGACGAGGGCCGCTAGATTGGAGGGTTTGGATTGTGTG
Organism: Fundulus heteroclitus; assembly: GCF_011125445.2. NCBI lineage: Eukaryota > Metazoa > Chordata > Actinopteri > Cyprinodontiformes > Fundulidae > Fundulus > Fundulus heteroclitus. Next base: position 17,145,986 of record NC_046379.1, read on the forward strand.
AGCGTCGGGTTTCAATTGATGATGCTTTCACTGTGTGGGAATCCTTAGTTTTGCCTTGATTTTTACTTTGGTAGTTTTTATAAAAAAAAAAAAAAAAAGTAAACTGAAATTGGACAGGTATCATTCAGACCCCTTCAGCTAGCATGTGACTCATAATTTGTATGTTTCTGTTTAATTTACAGCAGACATGTATATTTTGTCTTGTGCACCATTTTCAGCACAATTTTTAAAATCGAAAACTTTTCTAAACTTAATTCTTAGCTTACCAGTGCAACAGACGTCAAACGGCATGCAAATCATAAGTAAATTTAACCCAACGGACATTAAAGATGGATGTCACCGTTTATGTTCAAGGGTTCATTTTGTTTAAAGGTAATAAATAAATTTCAACACCAGCTACACTGGCACAGCTGCATGCAGCCCAGATGTTCTGTCTAGAAAACAGAAAAATGGCTTACAACGGGAAACTAATGGGGTACCGCGCGCGAGCTATTTTTAGAAAACACAACGTCACGATGACGTCACATCACGTGGTACGCAGTGGGGCAAACTCCGGAAAACCCGCCGCTGTTTTGCTGTAAAAGAGACGTGCGTTAGCCTAGGTTTTACTCGGTAAACGACTGCTTTTTCATAATCTAAGACACGGTTTTTAAACATTGTTGCTATGGAACAAGGCAACAGCGACTCGAGTTACGCTGATCGGCCGCATATGAAGGATGTTTTGCTTCAAGACTGCCAAGGAGAAATGTGTGCGCTGGGTACACCGGTGTGGTGCTCCCTACACAACAGTTCAACCCGGAAAAAGTTACCAAATCAAGTACATTGTAGCAGCATTTTGTCGGAGGAAAGGGCACAACAGAAGAACATCCTGACCCAATTCCAGCGACATCAAGTCAAGGTAAGGAGTATTTTGGTGGCCGACATGTTAATAAAGTAGCGCCTGCTACCATGATAGCATATAGGCTATCATGGTAGCAGGCGCTAACATGATAGCCTGCTACCAGGATAGCCTACTCAAAAACATTTCAATGAGACAAACATTAAAAAACATATAACCCATTCCTGGACTGTGATTGCAAACAACACAAAAAAAAACGGCCGACTCTGACATGATCGCGCGCAGAGGAAAAAAAAACAAGCTTACAGTTCATCAACTCTGCCATGTTTTTTCCAGTCTTTTAAGCCCGCGAACCTCCAGCCAAGTCGTTTGAGCTGAGTTGGTGGTGTTCTTCCACAGTGCGACCAGTACCCGTGCGCCTGGGACAAAATCCGTCTGGGAAAGTTTAACGGCTGTAAAGTCGGTCAATATCGCTGGTTCTGTTGCGCTTGTAATCTGGGTTATCCGTGCGGTTCTCTCCTGTGTGCCCTACCTAAGCGGCAAAAGGGGGGTTGCACTTTGATACGGTGACGTCCACTTGCGGTCGAGTCCCCATTGATCAGTGGCGATTAACTCAAAGGGAAAACTAAGTTTACGTTAATATCAGTGGACCTCTGGGTTTGTCTTCAAGATCAACAGAAAAAAACCGATGTATACCCCCATGATGCCTGAACTTGTAGAACCACTGCAACAAGCACTAATACTCAGTCGATTTTATAGCACTTCATCAATTCATGTTTATTTCCATTTTGCACAGCTCTCTTAAAGTTTCAATGAGGAGAATCATCACCTCATAAACCTCTCCAGATTGATGGTCAGCAACAGTTGCCGCTGAAAGATTATTGCTGATGTCTTTTCATCTTGGCATTGTGCTAACAACCTACTCTCTGCTCCAGATCAACACTCTTAGTGTTTACTTTTATCAACATGGTTAAACTGATGATAATATGAAAAAAAAATGAGCACATCCCATTAAATAGTCAGTTGTTTGTTAGGAAATACTCATGTATTACTGTCTAAACTTACAGTTTTATCTCTGGAAAGGTCATTTAATTGCACTTAAAACATTAGACATTTATTTTCTGTTACACATTAAAAGATTTCCAAAATGTGTTTTCTGGCCAGTAGAAGATTGAGGACACCCTACCCTCTAAGAGCTAGTGTTAGGGATGCAGTGATGGTGCAGGGGTAGAGCACATGTCCCCAGGCCTCAGTCCTCGACACGGCTGTCTCGGGTTTGAATCCCGACCCGTGGACCTTTTGTAGCATGTTTATTTGAGGAGGCTGAAATAAATGAAACTAGTGGCTCAAAATCACAAAACTCTAGAGTTATACTCAGCTGACATAACCTCAGTGAGATGCAGTTCTTCCTTCCGCCTGCGCAGCCTGTTTCAAGTCACCCCACATTAAAGAACAAAGATCTGGGCTTTGATGCTGAGCCATTCCTTGGTGGATTTACTGACATGTTGCTGATCCATTTCTGCTCCAGCTATAAATTCCTTTTCATATATCACACATTTTTTCGCAACTGATACACGGTAGTTTCTATGATGGTGAGCTGGCCAGGTCCACCACAGCATTCCCAAACCCTGACACCTCCAGCTCCATGCTTCACAGCAAGCATGAGTCTTTTCCCAGAATCCTGTATTTGATTAGTGCTAAGGATGTCCTGTGTTCTGGTGTCCAAATAATGGGATTTTAGACTCTTCTGATCATTCAATTAGTTGTGGGGTTTGTCTGTTTTTCTCCGTTTGTCTGAACCTTCACATAAAGAGTAGCAACAGCCTGCCGTAAGTCCTTTGATGACATTTTAGGCAGTTTTGGAGACTTTTATTTTAGCATTATGTGGTCTTCTCTCTGAAGACAGCTTTTTTAATCTCAACATGGGGTTAACTTAAAAGTTCAGGAGTAAAAACAAAACAACTTTCTGAAGTATAACAAGAAAAAATCTCCTTCATAATACTGCATAACAATGTTTTAAGTATCACCACCTGATATGATGTGATTATATGTGATTTTTAGCTACTTTGAAGTGGGAATAAATATGGTGGTGTCCTAATTCATCTCCCACCAGAAATTTTACGTATAAATTGTGCTGTGCTTTGCAAAAACATATTTTCTTAATTGGAGGGATGCACTGAACTGAAAATTTAGGCGAATACTGATGTCTGGTATTAATATTACTGTTATGGCCGATAACCAAGTTCAACTTTAGGAATCTTTGGGGTCCCCCTGGACCAATTGATTGCACAGGTTGTAAAACCCAAAGACAGACATGTAACAAAACAACGTATGCACCAAAGTCCCATTATATTATTTTAAAAATCCAATCACTGTTGGGACAAATTAATGCGTTAGTCTATTAGTCCTAAAGCTTAGCAGCAGATCTTACATCCGGAAGTAATTAGCATAAGTTTGTCATGCAGTGAGTTTGCCTGGATCTGCCAAGATCAGTTTGGCCTTTTTCACTGACCCTCTCGTTATACAAGTCGGTAAAGTTACCTAAGGATGTACCGGCAATTTTGTTGCACACCGTGACAATTCCCAACAGTTTTTCTTTTCTCTTTTTTTTTTATTTGAAAATATTAAAACATTATCTTTCCATTTTTATATACAAAAATAAATGTACAAGTACATAAGAGTCTTTTACATAAAATAGTTATTAAAAGCAACATAATTTCTCTATGGTCCAAAGGTCTCTTGATCGATTTGTTTGTCGGCGCTCCAGATGGTCATGCGGTGGCTTTTAAAGAGTCCAAAGAAAAGCGGCCATTGGTCCATGGTCTTATTTTTAGTTCCTGTTTTTGCCAGATGACTGTTTTGTGTCAATATTATATATATACATATTTACCTACTTTTTCAACATCATCAAAATATAACCACATAGCTGATGTTGCTTATAAATATATAGCCCACGATCATGCATTGCATCACCATCAAGGTCACGTTCTCAAACAAATACTACATGGCCAAACCACTCCCAGAACACATACATAAACGGCAACAAGATTGAAATAAACATGGGTCATTCATATTAATCCAGTGTCACATATGAAACCAAAACCACTACGTTTATAAAAAAAAAAAAAAAAAGGACTAATATTGGCCGATACCGATGTAAATGCCAATATGTCCATCTCTCGTTAGTTGATTAGCTTTATTTCTTGAATCACTCAGGATTGTCAAAGTTTGTATTAAATGCCCAAATGTTCAAATATGTTTCTCTAATGGGATGTCCTAGTTGTTTCACATGACTGTATGTCCATTATATTAGTCCAAAGTCCTAAAGAACCAGCAAGGATGTGCTTAGTTTTTCTTGTGTTCGGCAGTTTTGTATCAATCTCTTGTCACAGAGCATTCTTGGGGTTGAACCGCACTGGAAAGTGGTTAGTAGAAAATCCATCTGAAATATTATATTGACATTAAATGTAGCAGAAAGAAGCCTCAACAGTAAGATGAGGATTCCTACTTTCGTCAAATCCCAACAATCGATTGTTTACATGAAAAACAAGAAGATGAAGTGTGTTTGTTGCAATCATGAATGTTCGGATGAAATAGTCATTCTAAGGTCGACTTAGAATTAAAGTTGTAGACCCGTGCGACCTAAAATCACAATGTTTTGTTCTTATCATTGTAACAACTCACTCTGCTCTTAAAGCCATCACGCTGATTCACCCCGAGAGCATTCGACTGTCGGTCTGTTAATTTGCTCTTATTTGAGCCCTGAACTTATTAACTCTCTTTGGGGGGAGCGACGCTGTTGTTGCCGTGCGCCACCGAGCAGCGAAACCGACCAGACAATGGGTGTGATTGAGGGGCAAAATACATGACATTATTGAATTTTAATCACATCTTTTTCACGCGGAGAATGGCAATTACCTGGCTGCAAGTGCGTATATAGGAAGGCGTCGTAGCCTCAGAGCAAGACGAGCAGCTCATCAGGTTTTCACGGCGGCTGAAAGAAGGTCGTAAGTGGCTATCAGCGCAACCGACCCTGTCTGGATGGATCCCTCCTGTCGCAGTGTGCCGAGCTCCCTCCATATGGAGAGAGGCCTAATTATCCCCCACCAATGACTGAATCAACATTTGATTATATCCTCCCTTAGGCTGTTCTAAAAGACTATTCAAACACCACTGTTGTGTCGTTTTTTTTTTTCTTTCTCCCCCTCTCCTCATAATCAAGAATGGCTGTTATCCGATAATGATAAGTTTAATTTATTTTTGTATGCAACCCCTGGCACTCAGTGAGGCGAGATCTATGACATGTCTCTTGGTTTATTAAAAAAATATATATATTTTAAACATTTGTTTGAAAATGTTTCCCTAAATCTAGAAATAAAAAGCCATGCCATAGTCGACATTTCTGTCCCAGTTTGTTTCCCAGGAAATTTAAATACAAAAGATATTATTTTGTATATTTTTTTGGCCAACTGAAGGGTTTGTTCTTGTTTCTGTGCGTTTCTTTTCTGCCATATGTTTTCCTTCTTATCAACTTTCCCTTTATTGAATAAAAACAAAACTGAAGTAATAATATTTGGACCAATAGAGGAAAGATCAAAAGTTAGCACACAGCTTCAGTCGCTTCAGCTAAAAACCACTAATCAGGCCCGAAATCTGGGAGTAGTGATGGACTCAGAACCTGAACCTCCAAAAGCATCTAAAGACAGTTACAAGGTCGGCTTTCTATCACCTGAAGAACATTTCCAGGATTAAAGTACTAATGTCTCAGAAGGATCTGGAAAAACTAATCCATGCGTTTATTTTTAGTAGAATTGATTACTGCAACAGTGTTTTCACAGGCCTGCCTAAAAAGTGAATCAGACAGCTGCAGCTGATCCAGAACGCTGCTGCCAGCGTCCTCACTAAGACTAAGAAAGTAGAGCACATCACCCCAGTTCTAAAGTCCTTACACTGGCTCCCTATATCTCAGAGAATAGACTTTAAAATACTTCTGTTAGTCTATAAATCCCTAAATGGCTTAGCACCTAAATACATTACAGACTTGTTATCAGCGTATAAACCCTCCAGACCACTCAGGTCTTCTGACTCCAGCCTGCTCTGCATACCCAGAACCAGAACCAAACATGGAGAAGCAGCATTTAGTTCCTATGCTCCAATTATCTGGAACAAACTTCCAGAAAACTGTAAAGTGCGGAAAGCCTGAGTTCTTTTAAATCAAGATTAAAAACACATTTGTTTAAATTGCCTTCAACTGTTCTAGTTAACTGAATCACCACTTTTTTGTTCTATTTTCTATCTATATTTTATTCCTACTTGCTTTTATTCTGTTTTATTTTGCTATATTTTAATCATGTAAAGCACTTTGCATTGTCTTTGTACTGAATTGTGCTATATAAATAAATTTGCCTTGCCTTGCCTTGCCTTTATAAACGCTGCTTACTCTTTTTGTTGAGGGTCTGTCAATTGACAACTGTCAATTATCACAATTCTTCCTCATTAATTTGTAGGTTATAATGTTTCTGGATTTTTATTACAGAAACAAATTCCATAAAGGATCCTTTGGGAGAAGTTGGTTGTTCACAATTCGGTGGATCTAAGCAAAAAATGGGGAAAATGTGCACACATAGCAGAAGTTTTCGTCATTAGAAATCCTCTTTTTATCAGTCTTGTGAAAAAATTATGTACATTTCCCTAGAAACTTAATTTGGGTTTTTTTATTATATGGAAGCCAATGTTCAAAACTAACAGTAAACAACAAACAACCTTGGAATATATCATATTATGTGTAATAAATCTGTGAGATTCACTTAGAATTGAATTACTGAAATCAACAATTTCTTAATGATTGTCTAAAACATATGATGCACTTTCGTGTTTCTCAGATGAAGAGGGGGAAAAAGTATTTTTTTGGGAGTTTTTTGTGTTGTGTTGCCATAAACTTGTACAAACTACATATTTCACTGGATTCTGCCAAAAAGCTCTTAGTCTGTCAAGCCTCAGAAGCACCTCTTTTAGAAGCAAAACAAGAAAAGCTGTAATTTTTTTTTCTTTTTATTTATGCCTTTTTTTGTTTGTTTGTTTGTATTATAGCCAGAGGAACCTGGCAGAAATCACAGAGCTGATCCACACTGCTTTCCTGGTGCATCGAGGGATTGTAAACCTGAAGGAGTGGACCGTCTCAGACGGACCACTGAAGGACATGGAGTTTGGGAATAAGATGGCTGTCCTGAGCGGCGACTTCCTGCTGGCGAACGCTTGTACCGGACTGGCCCAGCTCAATGACACGAAGGTAGACTGTGACAAACGCATGAGGAACTGTCTGACCTGACAATCTATTTTTTTAATGAGAAACAAGTCATATATCAGTGTTGAATATCCTTAATTTAAGCGAGATCAGATGTGCAACCTCCTGTAATAATGGCAATATATATTTATAGCTCTAGATTAATTTTCCCCTTGACCTGTTAAGATTATTTGTATTTTGGTGTTTTTATAAATTATAGAAATAAATTGTCATAAAAATGCTTAATTCTCACATTATCTCTCATAATTAAAGTTAGTTTTGTGTTTTCTGAAAACTTTTTATCACACCCACTTTCCATTTATCCTGGTTCTAACCTGCGAGTCTTGTTAGCCCAAGTACTTTGGTAGAAAATGTACGATTTGCTAATAAACTGTCCGAGTTTGAAGGTTTAAAAACCTCTGAGATTATTTCATTGTAGATTGACACAGTTTATTTTATTTTGCCAACAATACTATTTGATTTTCTCATTTTCTGGACCTATGATCGGAATTTATGCAATTTGTTTTCCACATGAAAGCTGCAGTAGCTTCTTTTTCCTCTTGCATTTCTGTTACTCTAGTGGTGCAGGCATATTTAGGTGTGTACAGATTCTTGTTTTATTTTTCAGCTTCCATCTTTAAGAGATCCCCTGTCACAGTCAAAGTAGTTGAGCACCCAGAACAAATGTAGTTCTTCTTTACATATAAATATTACATTTTTCTCTCTGTATTATTGTTTTTCCTGCAGTTTTCAGCTCATATTTGTTCTACACAAGCCTTATTGAGAACAATGCAGAGGAAATGACACTGATTAGGACATATCTAATTAATCTGTGAAGCACAGAGCTTACTTAAGCTTATCTAGTAACACCTGTCGGCAATAGACACATATTCCCTCTCCACTCTATGAGTCAAATTTATGACGGCCACAGTGAGTGTCAGCTCCATACTGCAAAAAGGTAACTAAAAGTAGGTAAAATTTTCTTGAAATTAGTATATTTTCTTTAATTTCAGCAGGTAAATAGGACTATTTGCCAATGGAATAAGATTTTTGCCCTTAAAATAGGAACAACTCATCTCCATCATCTTATTTCAAGTGCAGGATTTCTAATTTTCTTATTTTAGGGGTAAAAATACTAATTTCAAGAAAATTTTACCTACTTTTAGTTCCCTTTTTGCAGTATGGAGCTGACACTCACTGTGGCCGTCATAAATTTGACTCATAGAGAGGAGAGGGAATATGTGTCTACTGCCGACAGGTTTTACTAGATAAGCTCCCTTTTTGCAGTGCAGGCCAGTGAAACCATCTGGTTTCTCACCATCATCAATAACCACGATTCTATGAGCAGGCAGCGGACGGAGCATGAACAGCAGAGTATACAAGCATATATACCTGTACACAAAAGCAGTTTGTGTGTGGCAGAGATCACAGCGGCAGTGATGCCACACAGGAGAGACGTGCTCTGCTTCTTAGAATATCCCCTCAAACAAGTTTTGATGTCGCCCCTCCGACGGCGCGCACACGCATGTTCCTACACATACGGAACAGCTCACATGTGTGTATGACACAGACAAAGCGTGTGTCTGGCTCCGTGTCAACTTGCCCCTTCGCGGAGCAGCAGCCACTCTGCCTAGCAAGATTATTTATGTGTCGTGCACAAAGCGTCAAACCGTTATTTAAATAGTGTGCCGCTTGCTGTTTCTCCAGTATAAAAACGGTTATTAAAGTCAAAGCTATTTAACAATTTAGCTCGGAGAGCTGTTGCCGGTTGGAAACTATTGCTAGCTAAACCCGCCATTGTCTTCCTCTTATCTGAGAAAAGGTGGAGGTGGCAACAGATCCAGGAGGGGAGCCCCAGACATCCCTCTCCCTTTAGCGACATCCTCTAGCTCATTCTGGGGATCCCAAGGCGTTCCCAGACCAGATAGGGTATTTAGTCCACCCAGGCTAGTTCTGGGTCTTCTCTGAGATCTCTGCTCGGTGGGACGTACCTGGAAAACCTCCACACGGAGCCGCCCAGGGGGCATCCTGATGGGATGGCTGGACCACCTCAATTGACTCCTTTTGATGTAGAGAAGCAGTGACTCAGCTTCAAGCTGTCCTGGATGACTGATATCCTCACCCTGTCTCTGAAGCCGGACTCTTTCAGCTTGTGGAGGAAGCACATTTTGGCCTCTTGTGTCTGGGATCTCATTCTTTCAGTCATGATCCATACCTCATGACCTTAGGTGAGGGTCGAAACAGACAGACCAGTAAATTGAGAGCTTTGCTTTTTGACTCAGCTCTTTCTTCACCATAACAAACTAGAGTAGCGCCCGCATTAGCTGAAGCTCCGATCAGTCTCGCAGCCCATCCAACCATCATTTGTGAACCAGACGCCAAGATACTTTAACTTCTTTGCTTGCATTGATGCAAGATTTTGTTAGTGAGGAGAGAAGCGTGGAGCCTAAACCAGGCATTATGGCAGCTCTGTGACAGACAGGAGGGCCCTCTGTGCATCTCTGTGGCAACGCAGCGGCATCAATCCTGTGTTACTCAAAGTTATGCCTGTTTAAAACTCAGGAGAAGGTATGCTGTTAAGACAGAATGGCTATACTTTAAAAATGCAAATATTGGCCGATGTATTAGCATACAGATATTATCGGTCGAGTTCTGATTTAGCCCCACAGGGGATCCCATCTTTGCACACCTAGAGATTTTCCTGCTGGAAAATTAACCTCCAACCTAGTTTTCCCTGTGTTTAGCTTTAATAGGCTTCCCAATCCCTGCTGAAGATCAGCATTCCCACAGCATGATGGTGCCACCACCATGTTTAAAAATAGAGGATGTCCAGTATTTTATTTTCACTCATAGCGTTTTGCATGTTGGCCAAAAGTTTAAATTTTGCTCTCGTCTGACCAGAGCATCTTCTCCCATGTTTGTTTTGTTTCCTATATGGCTTGTGGTAAATTGTATACATAAATTCTCACAGCTGGTGTGTTTCTTGGTCTTAATGATGCTGTTTGTCTACTAATACTCTCTAACAAACCTTTTAAAGCTAGGGTATGCAATTTTTCCAGAGATTTCCTCAAGTCCCTTTTGGAATAACTGCGCATGTGCAAAACCGTCTTACCTCGCTCTTCCGCTCCTCAGGGGGTTCACGTGAAAAACATCTCCCAAATCCACTCTGGTCTTATTTCTTTCTACTGAGGCCTTCCTCTTCTTATCATTAACGTATTCGCTTCTTGCAACTCTCAGCCATGTTCAAAGTATACAGTGAGAGGAGCGGAGCTACAATGAACGGCTAACCGCTAACTAACATGTTACTTTAGGCCCGTTTACACTACACCTAAAAACCGAGCCATGCCGAGACCAGTCCGAGCTTGGATCAGTTAACCGGGATAAAAACGGCCATTTACGCACAAGAGTTATCTCGGTTATCTCGGTTGCTTGGTTGCTCCTCGCCTCCTAGTGGCGATCTGATGTACTACCGCTCTCTGGAATTGAAGGCAGGACCGAGCAAATCAAAATGGCGGCACCCGTAACATTCAGGATGTTATGGTTAGACATAGAGTCGGCTTTTGGGACGTGGATAAGACAAACAAACGTCTAATAAGGATTTACAGATGCAGGAAACAACAACAGACACTGAGGTTCATCACACTGCTAAGCAGAATCATCTCTGGAAACCGTGTGGCACGGTAAGGAAGCTAGTATTATTATGAATATCTGACATTTGTCTGGATGGAGTGTGAATCGGGACGTGCAGCCAGACACGCTGGAAAACCCGCGGACAGTCAGCTGACTGTAAGGGGATGACGCGGTCTGCTCATGCGCTCCTCGTTATCAGGTAACCGGGATAAAAAAAAACAGTCCGAGACCTACTAGGGAACTGGTCCGCAGTTAGCGCGGTCTGGTTATGTTTAGCGCGGTCCGGTTCAGTCTGCTGACCGTTTACACACAAGAGTTCTCTCGGTTACCGAGCTCGGACTGGTCTCGGCTCAGTTAAAAAAGTGTAGTGTAAAGTGTAGTATAAACACTAGAGGTGCGCAGCCGGCAATCGGAAACTAGGAAGGAACCCTGTCGTTGCGTGAACATGTCAGAATGATTTGCATGTGGGACGACCAATAGATGAGATGATTCCCCTGGTGCTTGAGGAACAGAGGGGGTGAGTATATAACCTCTATGGGTGAGAGCAGGAACAAAAATGACAAATCCAGGATCTTTGAACCGAACGGTAGAGATCGGTTAGTTTTCACAGGGCTGTAGCTCCCTCTGGGAACGATTTTTTTTTTAACCGCCGTTTTCTGAATACATAATGTATTAACTACTTTCAGGATTGAAGGATGATTTTACCCAGTATAACAAAACGTGTTTCTGAACAGGATTACCAGCTATAGCTTTAAGCCATTACAGAAGGCCTACATGCATACTGAGATTAAATTGTTTTTGTATCCCCCCTCATGAGTTAAAAATCCTCATAAAATGCATTGAAGTTTGTGGTTGTAATGAGGGGGAAAAAAATGAAAAAGTTCAAGAGGTATAAATACTTTTGCAGGGCACTGTAAATGTCTTCAAGAGACCTCCACATTCAGCTCCAGATATCAGTGAAGTGGAGTTCATCCTGCTGGTGCACTACAGGCCACAGCTATCTGCTGCCTCGTTGGTAACCAGTCGCTGACGGATGCTGTCACCACGCTGTTCTGTCAGAATGCGGTAGCGAATCAAAATAACCTGCACAGTTACGCCAGTCCTAATCTGCTTTCACGCTGCCCTTTCTCTCATGCGCACTGTCTAGATTTATCTCTGCTCCGTGGCAGACGAGAAGCGTTCTACCAACAGTACGATGCAAGCAGCGTCCGCGGGGTAGCCTGTATGAGAAATAGATTAGGATATAAAACACATCACTGCTGCAGCGGAGAGAATCCGTCTCTGCTGAACTACACAGCAGTGCTTGTTTTTTCTTCCTCAAACCACCCTGCAGAGCTGTTTATGAGCAGTGTGGAGGTAATCTGAAGCAACCACAGGAAGCATCCCCACAGTGGAAGTTTTTAATGGACAACTGATAGCTACCAGTTACTCAGGTTTGAAAAGGTTAGCAAAACAAGTGAACTGGGGGAGAAAGCACACCACAGCAGGTACTGAGCTTTATCATTTCAGGTGGTTTATAGTGTTTGTTACACCTGTTTAGACTCCGGAAGCTACAATAAGCTTAGCTTAGATCCGAGTTTTAAATAATGCAAACAAAGAACAGAAATATGTTGTTGAATTTGAGTGCTTAAGAAATGTTAAAACCCTGAAAATCTAATCCTTATAAGAGTGAAAATCTTGACCCATCCCTTATTTCTTTATGTGGGATCCCTAAAAATGTTGATTCGAATTTAAACAGCTTTTACCCTCAGGTTCAGTCCTGTGTGATCTTTTTCTGAAGTGTTTTTGTTGTTGTTTCTAAAGCCAAATAACTCTGGATTATAACTCAATCAGGCAAAAAAAGGCTCCTAAACTCAAGGGATGAACCATGACATGACATGCAGATAGTGTTCCTCTGCTTGAAATACCTTTTTAGGTCTGACGGCTCTCTGTATGTCATCATTTTTTCCACTTTCCTCATTTTTTTTAAGCGCTGTATAGTGTAGTGCTATGTTCAGGTATCAAGTTCTGCCTTGTTCATAATGAACTGATGTGGAATGTGTACCTCTTAATTTATTATTATGATGATTATTATTATTAGTTGGTATTCCAAATCTCATTCATGGTCATGAGATAAGGATTTTAAAAATGTAGGGTGGTGCTGCCTAAAGCGCATTATTTAGTTGAGCCTGGAGTAGAGCTGCTTTGAGGATCTAAGAAATTTCCCTTTGGAGGGAACATCCCACTGGGAGAAGCTCCTGAGGCAGACCAAACTCCCTGAAGGGACTATATGTAATATTCTTATGCAGTGTTGTAATATCTGAAAAAGTATTACATTAGATTTTTCTTCCTCCAAGTCTAAATGAGTATGGAAAAATTAAAATGGAGTATCAAAAAAACATTAGTTTCCTGACATTGAGTTTTTGTCCAACTCATAGATAACTTTTTTTTTTGATAGAGCTACACAACATATGAAATCGAAGTCATCATCACAAAATCAATGTTTGCAATATTAAAATCCCAAAGGGCCACTTGGATACTATATGTGGTAGATGTAATATTTCAAGCTCCACAGATGCAAATTCTGCCTTCCAATAATAAATCTGAGCTGTTGGATAGACTTTCACTGCCCTCTTTGCCCACACTTGATATATATTTTTAGTGCCTGAGATGCTGAAGCCCAGAGTGGTGAGAGAAACTGTGATGAAAGAAAAGAGTGAGGAAAAGGTGGGTTAAAGTAGTCCGTATCATTATTATAGCATCAATATTCAACAATAGAATCACTATTCCATGTTTTCCAAAAATCGTCCTGCTCTACTTTTGAGTTATTGAGAAATAAATGCACACTTATTCATAAACAAAAATGGACCTCTTACTGTTTTTTTATTATTATTTTACATCCAGGTAATTTCAACTCTGGGTTTTAAAATGGACTGTGGGTTTGCTTGAGATGCCAAACATAGGAGTAAAAGTTCTACATTTTAGGAATTTTGTGTGACCAGAGAGTTTAAAGATGGGTTTGTCTTTGCAGTCATGCAACTTATTCTTATGAAAGAATCTATATTCTAAATCCTTGAAGCCAAATTCTTGGTCTGCCCTGGGGTTTCCTTGCATTCACCCAAAGAACTTACAGAGAGAGGTGAGGCCCACGCTGTTTAGTGTAGCTCCTTTTTACCACAACAAATCAAACCAACTACTGCAAGTCTCAACTACCCACAAAGAAATGGATGAAGACACCAACAGAACAAAATCACCTGCAAGAAATAACGAGGAGACTGAGATTTTTCAGTCCTTCCTCTTCACTAGTATGTCTTGAGATCCTGTCATAAAAAGAAAGAGGTGCTGTGAATGCAGAGCAGGAGCAAAGAAGAGAGAGAGGGAGATAAGAAAGTTCAAGCCATCTCTTTCATTAATTATGCTGGATAACATTAGTTTGTTGGGAAAAGTTGGAGGATCTCCAAGCCCTAACAAGGGCTGAGCCAGAGTATCGGGAATGCAGTATTATGTGTTTTGCTCAGACATGGATACATAATCGTATCCCCAACTCTAGCGTCTCTCTGTTTGCTTTCAGACCATATGAGCAGACAGAGATTTCGAGAGGAGTGGCAAGAGCAAAGGTGGTGAATTGGCTTTGCTTGTAAACAACAGATGGTGTTTTCAAGGACATGTCACTATAAAGCGTCATCTTTGCAGCACGGTTATTGAACTGTTAGCAACCGTCATACAACAACAGACTGTCTTCAGTCAGAGGTAGAGATGGGTACCTTTCACATTTGCATCGATACGGTACTGATACTCGGTACCTAGGAATCGATACCGGTAGTTAGTGGTACCTATTTTGTGAACTTTTGTGTGTTTATGTAGTAATAAATGTCAGTCTATCAATAAAATTTCTAAATTTTTCAATTTAACATTTATTTCTCAATATATAAACTTGTTTGGATCTACAAATTAACCTTATTGAATATTTTTTTATTTGAATACAGTGCCTGAATAATAATTAAGGCAATGTAATAATAAAACAAAGTATTACCAAAACAACATTTATCAGAGGCACAGAGTGGACGAGATGAATAAGGAATTGAAACTGTGTGTGACTTGTATTCAGGGAATTGTTTTAGTGCAACAGGAAGAAATATTAAACACATATTTTATCCCGCTTCGTAAATCAGGGCGGGATACATTTACAATGAGGGAACAGAGAGGCTTTCCTCTTTGCACTGACTGTAGGCGAGTTTCAGGACGAGGCAGCTGTCTCTGTCTGGGAGTAAGTGCTTGGAGAAGCTTCTAGAGATGCTTGGCTCTCTAAAGACAATAACTCCAGAAAGATTGTTACTTTCACGGGAAGTCAACAACAGTAACAGAAGAAAGTCTCAACATTTTGTGCCAGTCACTTTTTTGAAAAAAGCTCACTGGGTTGGTTTAAAAAGTTGCTAAATATATAGAGAAATTCGCAAAACTGGCATCAGTGATCAGGTATTTTCCTCAGATTAGAAGTATTTCTGCTGCTGGTCTTGCTCTACCCCTCAAAAATATTGCAGTTAGCGTAATCTGTTGCACATTTTGAAAAGTGGAGACAGCACTTTTTATCTGTCAGCCATGCTTACTCTGTACCTATAAAAGTACCGAATTCAATATCCATACCTAATCAGAGGGTTCTTCAGATCCACTGTAAACAGACCGCTACAGAAGATCCTTCCTGCACACTGCCATCAGCATCTACAGCTACTCTTTGACGAAGCCTCCATGATATGACTTACAACATTTGACTTGCCCTTGAGATTAGTAAAGTATTTTTGAATTTAATTTAATTGAATAAATACCACAAACAGAATCAGTGATGGGTCCCACATTAGCATCCAACCCACAATGTGAACAAGCACAATTCATATCAGACAACCAACAAAACTCTTTCCTCTGTCTTACTGGGACCAAATATCCTGTAATTGCGACTGCAGCACCGCCCCCGAAAATACCTCGGCTCATGTTTATAATTCTCCAGATTTTCCATGACCCCCTTAGCAACTCAGTGGAGGTGAGGAACCTCACAGTATATTGACTCGTAATCCTCTAAGCATCTGGGTACAACGTTACTAGGATCAGCTTGGATGCCATATTTGGTGTGATTCGCTTTCAAGTCCCACACATTTTATGTTTTACATGCCAAGAACATTTGACCATAGCTTCCCTGCAGGGCAATGACATAATTTTTAGTGAATCCACTTTCTAAAGCTGAACATAGAGCAGTTGCTGTAAAAATTTAAAAGAAAATGAGAAAAATCTTCATTAATTGAAACAAAAATCATCACCACAGCATTCAACAACACTATCACGATCGGATTGTTTCCAAGTATCATGTAATCTTAGTAACAATTTGTATCCCCGTTCGTAACACCACTAACTGTTAAAATGTTATTGGTCATTGTTATGTATTTAGTGTTATGAACAGAAACATGTTTTTCCTGTTTTAATTAAAATTTTAGACTCATTAGCGGTCATCTTGACACAAGGAAGCATTTTAAATGTAATAATTTACTATCTTCTAGAAAGTATTACAATGCTTCAAGACAGCACTACATATATATATAAAAAAGGTTTGAGACAAATAAATTAGTTTTATTCTATTCATAGTTGTGATCTCTAACATGCAAAGTGTGTCTCAAGCTTACAGGTGTGTCTGTAAAGGCCTGCGACATCTGACAGTGGATCATTATTTGTGGATGAGCCTTCAGCAGCGTCGCTGTCACTCTGAGCGTCTCACTGGACACCTGTCAGTGCTGCCTCCCCAATTATTTCCTGAATTCTTGGGTCCATTTGCAAAGACGTCACCTCCTACTGTCCTCCTCCGGTTGTCATTACAGAGATGTACAGGCAGTGTGGGCAGAAGACAAAAAAAAAAAATCTTCCGGCCAAATGCTTTATGAAATCCTTATAGAATAGCCAAATATAGTAATGTAAGGTAAAGAACAAAACCTGTAATCTCAACAACAAAAAAAGAAAGTCACATGCAGTTCTTTAGATTCACTGACACCAGGCGAGGTTTTAGTTATGAAATGCAACTTCAACAATGACAGCAAAGAAGAATGCAGAGAACTGTTTGGTTTGGGAATTGGTTAGATGTTTAGTTTTGACAATATAAAGATCCTGTTAATTTTTAAGGAAAGTTTTAGGTTAACACTTGCTCTGCTCTCTTCCCGAGTCCTGCTTGTCAATAGACCTGATCCCATATAATGCAGCACTAACCCTAGTGTCCATTCACATTTGTCCCCCCATGCATTTAGATGCATGAAGGGACATATGTCTCTGGATGCCTGCAAACTAATGATGTCCACCAGTTAGGACATCACTCACTTTTTCTTTTCCTCCCTCCCTCCAACCTTCCATACTAATCACTCAGCCCTTCTTTTCATCTGTCCACCAACCTGTCCATCTGTTCACTTATTAGGCTTCTCCCCAGGAAGACTCTCCAGCTTTTTGTCGCATTTCTTTGGTCAGAAACAATATATGATGTCCTGCTAAAAACTTCTTGGTATGTCTGTCACAAAACAAACGGGAAAAGAAAACGACAAGTTTACAAGTAAAGAGCTTTGTCGTTTTAACTCAGTTCTAGCTGCACCCCCACAAACCATGGCAACGCCCTCGTTAGTGCAGAGGAACATCTGTCCATATCCCACTTTAACCTGCCATTGCTCATGAGCAAGACATGGAAATGCCTGCAGTCCTCAACCCGCACACTTGGAGCCAGCGTTCTGCCCTTTTCAGTTAAGAACCATGGCTAACTTTCATCCCAGTTACTTTTCGCTTAGGTTAACCCAGCGCTGAAGGTCATGGCGTAAAAGCACCTCAAAACAGGAATATTCTGCTTAAAGTAAAAGTAAGGAGCTGTTTTTACGACCAGACTCTCCTCTCCATGATCAGCACAAACTGCATCAGAGTCAAGGGTCAGCCTTGGAGCAGTCCAACCTACGCCACAGGAAAGTCAATAATTTAGAACAGGGATCCAGGTTTGATTGAAAGGCTATACTCACTGAAAAGAAAATCATTTATAAAAACTGGCTTGGACTACTGATTTTAATGTGTCTCTAAACTCTAATAATTTATGTCTTACCACTTTTTCCTCCTCATTTTCAAATTTCACTTCATGCCTGCAATCTGTTGTCAACTTTTCGTGTCTTAGCTTTCTTTCAAACTAATATCTCCAGAATAGATCTAATCTTGAGTAAATTTTATTTCCTGGACTCCAGGTTCTTTTTAGTGTTAAAAAAAAAAAGATTATGGATGAGCAGGTTTGGAAGTGTTTGGGATTTCGTTCCTCTTTTACACTGAAAATGATGGAGATTATATGTCATGGCCTTGAGAAGAAACTTATGCTGCTGCTTGTATAAACTGTAAAATAATCTCATCACAAGGCTCCAATTTCTCCCCCCTCTCAATTCTGTCGGCAAAACACGATCTGGCTGGATTTGGGAATGGAGTAAGAGAGAGAGATAATCTGATACCTTCCAAAAAAAAAGAAAAGAAAAATCAGGTCTCTGTCGGCCCCCGCTTCCCAAGGCACGCCAAGCAGAGACACCACATCTGGTAATACTGTAGGCACATTGTCCTTCCAAGTCTGGGGAGGAAGCTCAGGTTTCCTCAATATTTTTCCCCGGTGGATTTGGTTACCCAAAGGGCACGGCGAGGCTGACTGAGCAGCCAGCATCTCTGGAGCTTTCTGATGAACCCAAGGATGTCTAGGATGACCTGATGGAGCTCTCATTCAACTGAGGAGACTTGTCTTTCTGCAAAGTTTTTCTGGCTGGAATTTTTATTTATTTTTTTATATTTACTGTTCTCCATGGATCCAAAAGATAAAAATGTGGCCTTTCGGTCTGGAGATGCACTAAAAAAATTGAGTGGTTGGAGCTGATTTTCAGCTGGTGATAAACTGAAAACCCTTTTTTTTTTTTTCTGATCATTTAACCACACAAAGCCAGGCTGCACTAGCAACACTCCCAAGGTTGGATGTGTTTTTGAGTGACGACTTAGTTCAGTATTTTCATTATGGGTGAAATGTTTAAAATGAAATTAGAGGAAGAACTGAAGTGGAAGAAATGTTTCATAGGAAACTATTTTCTACAGTATGTTGAGGCATTATAGGGCTTCTTTTAGGCTGCAAGAAAGCGAGACTTGTTAACAGGAAAACGTAAAAACCACACCAAAGTTGCTCTCTTTTATACTTTTGAGCTTTTAATGTGTATCTGCAATTCGATTCTATTTTATTTATATTGCACCAATTCACAACACGTCATCTCAAGGCACTTTACAAATTCAAATTCAGTCTTGTCATACAGACAGATTGGTCAAAAAGTTTCCTCTGTAAGGAAACCCAGCAGATTACATCAACTCTTGACAAGCAGCATTCACTCCTCCTGAAAGAGCGTAGAGCCACAGTGGACAGTCGTCTGCATTGTTGATGGCTTTGCAGCAATCCCTCATGCTGAGCATGCATGAAGCGACAGTGGAGAGGAAAACTTGCCTTTAACAGGAAAAAAAAACCTCCAGCAGAACCAGGTTTAGTGTGAACGGTCATCTGCCTCGACTGACTGGGGGTTAGAGAAGCAATGGGACTGATATCAGAGCTCTTGGACTCTGATACGAACTTGCATGCTCTAGTGTGTGTGTGTGTGTGGGAAAACTGTAAATAATAAGTCTGATGTGGATGTGTCATGTCATCTGTGTGTATCCTAAGCCAGTGTCTGCCTCAAAGGTAATTTCTTAAATTGGAGAACAGTAGGAGAACTCAGCAGAGTGAGGAAAAATAGATTGTGATGTCCTCCAGTAGCCTAAGCCTGTAGCAGCATAACTATGGCTCAGGATAACCTAAGTCACTCTATGAGCTTTCTCAAAAAGGAACGTTTTATGGATAGTCTTAAAAGTAGAGTGGGTGTCTTCCTTCTAGATACACTGTCTACTAAAACTGGGAGTTGGTTCCACAGGAGAGGAGCCTGATAACTAAAGGATCTGCCTCCCATTCTACTTTTAGAGACTCTAAGAACCACCAGCAGACCTGCAGTCTGAGAGCGAAGTGCTCTGTTAGGAACATACATACGTTGGAAATTTTGGAAATCTCAACGTCAAAGTAAAGTTTTACATTTATTAGCAAATACACATGGAGAAAGCTGTTTACAGTTAGTAAAGCCAGTGCTGCTAAGAATTCGAGTAATATACAGTTGTGCCTTGAAATAATTCAAGCCCAGCTGCAAGTGAGGTTTACCGGCAAACTAGCAGCTGTTTCCAAGAAACATATCAAACAAGAAGAATTTAATTTACCAACAAATATTTCCAGTGGTTTCTCCACATTAAACACAAAGTATTGCTTTTTAAAGACTAAGAAGTGTGTCTGGAAGCTCAAGTATTTTCTCTCCCCATCAACTCCATTTCAGTGCTTTAGACTGGGCAGAAAGCTGATCAGGCTCTCGCAGATGGACTCTGTAAATCCGAAATATAATGATGAATGAAAACATAACTGGGCGCCCTTCATGAAGTCTCCAGGAGACCGGCAACCCCCACCTCCCCTCCACCCCACCCTCTTGTGGACTGGTAATGAGCAGCTGAAGCAGCGGTTCACCTGGCGCCCAAACACACCTCACCTTAGATTAATTCTCCAAACCAGCTGTTCAGGCACTTGCGTTCCCATCACATGAGAAATTGTGGCTTTAATTACGAATGTTACACATGACATGATTAGCGAATCGGTGTTGATCGACCTCATTTATATCTACATATCTGTCCTGCTAGTGATTTATAATGAGGGTGATACTCAGCCGTTCAGTTCCTCGTTGTGAATGTTGACTCGAAGTTGTGATCTCAGGTTCAAACTATAATCTGAGACAATCACATTTAGCACTCAGTCGTCGTGCTTTTTAGTTAAACGCCTCTGACAGAGCATGAGGTTAGAGCTAAATTAATTAGATGTGCAGCTCTTTTTCAGATTTTGATCTAATGCTTTGGATAGGTCCTAAAAAGATGTTACTATTTAATATTTCTCCTCAGTCTCCAACATAGGTTTGACAACATCAGGTGCTCTATTAGCTTTTTTTATTATTATTATTCCTTTATTCATCTTCCCTAAGACTTTTAATTTTAAGAACTCTAAAAGTTTCAAAGTTGGATGAAACTGTGATTTACTTTTAGCTAGCCATCAGTCCCTTTGTTCAGTTATCTCTCCATCCTTTCATAAAGTCTTTATATCCGTACATCAATACATACATTAATTTATTTATCTATCTATCCATAAATGTAGCGATCCATCAATCAATCAGTCCGTTCATCCAGTTTATTAATTTCTTCATCCCACTGTCTGTCCATCCAATTATCCATCTATGCAGTTATCTTTCATACATTCTTATTTAATTCATCCATCACAGTCATTCATTCATTCATCCACTCCATTATTTTATTTATTCCGACAGTCCGTCTGTACATCCACACATACATGCATATATGCTATTTATCCATCAATTCATCTATTCATAAATGTATCACGTCAGTCAGTCATTCATTCATTCATTCATTCATTCATTCATTCAACGCATTCTTTCACAATAGGTAAAGGGTTCGGGAGGGAAAGCCAGAGGTCTCTCTCGTTCCCGGACTTGAAGAGAAGTATGATTGCGCCCCTCGAGCTCTGGGTCTGCCTCAGGTTCTCTTCCTAGCTTGACATGTCAGGCAGGTAGGCAGCCAGAATGCATCCTGATCCGTCACAGCTCACTAATGGCTTAAAGACCACATCCTCTGCAAGAGCAAAGATGGTATTCTCCTGTTCCCATCCAGTCACCCTCCTCTCCACAACTACAACCTGAGATCCTGTTCATGAACGTAACAAACAGAATTGGCAACAAAGAGCAAAAGTTGATGGGAAGTACCATGTGGTCGGAAAAGTGCTGAGATTGGATGCAGGGTAAGGTGGTGAGCAGGCGAGAGCGGAGTCCTGGGCATGTTGGAGAGAAAACCCTCCAACTTCTCCTGCCTCACCTGCACTTGTTGGACTTCAAGAAATCTAGACTATCTGTCGACGTTTATCAGATGGATGACCGTGCAAGCTGGCTCGCTGTGTGGCCAGGCTCAAGCAAATTATAAAAAATGTGATTTTAAAATGTTTTGATGAATTTCTTTCTTTCTGTTTTTATCAGGTCGTTGAACTGATCTCCAGTGCCATCGGGGATTTAGTCCAAGGAATATACTATGAGAGTTCCTACAACGCTGAGGTAAATCAGTCAGTCACCAGAAGTGGAAACCTGAACTGACGTTAATGCCAAACAGTCGGTCTGTTTTTTTTTTTTTTTTTGCTTTTGTATCACATTGCTCAGCTATTTACAGAAGAAAAAAATATTATTCTCTGATTAATTCAGAATGAAAAAGTCACCAAATTTTAGGTGGTTTAAGGTTCCAAATCAGACTAAGGCTATGACCTGAATAGAAAATGAGTCTTTCTCCATGAATGGTTCTTACATTGGGTGCTACCAGCTGACTGTAAATGGGAAAACATCCTGATAAATAATGAATTAAGACAGACTTTTTTTTTTTTTTTTTGCCGCTTGTGACGTTTTTTTTTAATAAGCTTTATTAGAAAATGCTTTACAATACAAAAAGAAGTACAATTTCCTATGAACAATTGCCGGGGGTTTGTTTAGAAAGAAAGAAAGAAAGAAAGAAAGAAAGAAAGAAAGAAAGAAAAACCAACTGAATAAAGTAAAAGTAGCAATAAGCATGTAAAGGGATTACATAAATACTTAAAATTTAGAGCATAAAGATAAAGTTTTAACTGCCTTTTTGTTATTGGAGGAAGACAATGTAGAATAAAGTTGTTGCTTCCTTTAAAAAAGAGATACATGAGGGTTTAGTCATAATAATTTTACATTTGTGAATATTAAGACAGACTTTCTTTATTCAATTGGACCAGAGTGCTGTCAGGTTGCAGTGGGAAAGAGTTCCTTATAATTACTCTGTTTTTGGGTTATGCTCCGCATTCACAACCAGCTCTCTCCACCTCGGCTAAATTTATATTTGTCCAGTTGTTTAATTTAGTAAAAAAAAAAATAGACATGAAAGAGTTACTATATTGCAGGCTTTTTTTATATGTAAACATGACTTTTAGAAGACTTTTTTTCTGCTCTGTGGTGTATCTCTGTTGGCTGCAGAACGTGTGTGAGCCGTCTGAGTAAAATGTGTTGTTTAGATTGGGGAGGTGTGTGTTTCTCTGTGGGAACTTTGAAGCGTCTGCTGCTGTTTGCTCTGCAGGACGGTCTCGGCGAGGGCGTCGACGTGACGTCCTGGGAGGATCAGACGTTTCTGTCCCACGGGGCACTGCTGGCCAAGAGCTGTCAGGCCGCCATGCAGCTCGCTAAACACGACAGAGAGGCCCAGAGACTGGCCTACCTGTATGGAAAACACCTGTCGCTGGGCCACAAGGCAAGTCTTTGGCACCCAAACACGCCAGGCTCCTTTTTATATAATCTTTTGAAGTGGTGCTGATCAAAAGTTGTCCAGACTTTCTTATTTTCTGTTTTATTTTTTTCTTCGATCAAGAATTTCTGGCTACTTGAAAGGAAACTATTAAGGAACCTGATATGATTGGAGACTTAGAAACTATATAATAAAAATACACATTTAGGTACAGTAATTTGCCCATTATTTTTTCGCATTTTGTCACATAACCAACTTCAGTGTGGTTTATTGAGAGCTTTTAACAGGAGAAAAATAATGCACGGTTTTCAAAATTCTTAAATAACAATCTGAAAAGTTTGTCGTACATTTGTATTCGTTCCACTGATTTATTGGTCTGTAAAACCACCGTTCCCAGCCATTACAGCTGCAAGCTTGTTATTGTATGACTCTACCAGCTTTTTTTTCGTTTAGAGTGAAAATTTTGCCCATTGCTCTTTGCAAAATAGTTTAAGATTAGTCAGATCGGGTGGTGAGCCATCCGTGAACAAGTCTCGGTGCAAAGTCTCATTCTAACACATGAATAGGCTTGGATTTGATCAATCCCATTGTAGCTCCGTATGTATGCTTAGTATCGTTCTCCTGCTGAATATTCCAAGTCTTTTGCAGCCTTGAGCAGGTGTTCTTCTAGAACCACCTTCTCCTTATCTCCATCTTTCCTCCTGTTTACTAAATGGACTCTGATCTACTTCTTTGTGCATTGTGAAGAAAAGATCCCTGCCAACACCACCATGTTTCACATGTGGTGAGGATGCGTTCAGGATGATGCACATGGCGTCTTGCATGTAGACCACAAAATGTACAAGAGCTCAATGGGTATTAATGTGTTTGTGAACTATTTTAATAAATATGCTCCAGAAAAAAAAATATTTAGTTAAACTTTAGTTAAACATCTCCTTATTTTCCTAATAATCTTTATCCCTCCTGTGACAGATGTACTTTTTTATGACTGTGATAAAGTTAAATCAAAGCAACGGACTAAATGAGCTTCTGATCCACATGTTTCAGTCGTGTCTGACTGCATGAGTAATTGGCCAACCTCTACTTTTAGTGGATCTGTGTTCATCAAATCCTTCACACTGGAGTTGATTTGTCAGGAAAAGTTGCTCAAAAAGGGAACACAGACAAAAAAAAAATATGAAACACAGACATTAAAGAGTAGGCTCCAGACGTCTGTTTTGTACTGAACCTAAATGTTGTTAGGATGCACCTTCAATGCACCATGTAGTGTTTCAGAAGTCTTGATAACCTTAGTCACAGTGCTGTAGTGGTTAGCCGGCTCTGCCCGAGGCTCCCTGCAGCTGCTGATCTGCGGGGCCTCTGCAGCACGCTGGAAATCACAGCGTGGTGGATCTGAAATGAGCTCTTTAAACGAGAACCGTCCTCATCAGGACAGTTGTCTCTCACCAAAACCGTCCACCCCAGCCCCTCATTAGCAAGACCTCTCCCAGTGTAAGCTAGCCAAATGTCACTTCAACCACTTTTTTTTCCCCCCGCCGCCAGTGTGACGGTGTAATTGGTAACCTGGACGTTACAGAGCAGCATCAGTGACTGTTTACGTGTTCGTCTTTGTACAGCTGAACTCTGACCTGCAGCCGTTTGTGGAGAGCAGGCTGGGGGAGATGACACCGATCAGTCTGAGCGCCGCCCCAGTGGTCTTCCACCGTCAGATCGTCGGGAAAGAGAGGTGGCACCAGCAGCTCCAGGAGGTAAAACATCGGCAACTCGGTCACATTGTCTGTTTCTGGAAGTTATTGCCACCTTCTGTTCAAAGAAAACGAAAAAAAAACAAGACTCAGTGAGGTTGCACAAGTCAGCTCTGATCTCAGTTGGTTTATTTCACACCTAGGGGCAGATCCAGCTGCTTTAACTCTTCCTAAACTCATTGAGTTCAAATGCACTGCAGAGCAGCTGCTTGTTTATGAACTAACGACTGATTCTCTCCCAGAAATGTCAAACTTTGAATTTGAAATTGGAAGGGAATCGCTTTGTGTCAATAAATGAAAAAACTTGGATCTTCAACTCCATTACCTTTTTTATACTCAGTCTAACATAGTTAAAACATCATTGCTTCTGAATCTGCTGGTTGGCTGTATAAATGTTTTGAAATGTTTTTTATATTAAAAAATAAAAAAGACTGCCTTCTTCAAAGTCGAATAAACTAACACATCCCACATTTTTGTAAAATATATTTATTTTTTGATTTTGTGATCCTCCTGTAAAAAGAATAATAAATAGTTTTTTTGTGATTTCATTACTGAAGAAGAAAAACTCATAGTGAGCATGAATTCAAAATTTATCTGCATGTGGTAATATAGAGTTGCTAACAAAGCTTGGAAATGTACCTGGGAACAAATTAAGAAGCTTAATTGAAGTTGATACCAAGCAGATGATGAAAAAAGTCTGGACTATGATATAGGTATTTTTGAAGTCTAGATAATTAGGGAAAAATAGAAAAAAAACATGAAAAAATTTTTTAGTTTTGATTTAATTTCCTATGCGAAAGTTTCATCCATTCGTCAATCATCTTCCTTTCTCTCTGGTTTTTGTATTTTCCATGTGTAAAGCCTGACCTCTGTAGAAACATCTAGCGTAATTTCAAGAGAAAAGTTTGTTACTCTGAAATCTTAATGTTCTATTAAGATCCTCAGATTAAATCAGAAACATTCTTATCAAAAAAGAGCCTTGAAGAACAGAAGTTTAAAATTACACTTTTCAACTAAAAACAGAAAATGCATGTTTAAGTCAAGCATAAAGCAACAAATCACCACGATAATCTGATTTAATCGTAGAGAGAAGAGGTGGTCTTTATAACTGTTTTATTAAAACTTTTTTAAAATGACCTTCTGAAGCCCAAAAAATGGAAAACTTAAAAACAGGAATCATCTTTCTCGACCTCAAAACAACTTGCTGCAGATGTCCCAGGGTAGCCAGCAGCCAATTAAACCCCCCAAAAAATCAAAAACCGTTAGCTCTGCACTGTGGCAGCCACCATTGTTGCACTGCATGAAATATTCACCTGTTTATTTTTTTACCCCCATTTTAAATCCCCAGTCTACTGCGTCTCTGCCTTTCACTCACAAAGCAAGTGGCACTGATGAAATGGCAGCATTTGCTGTACATTTAAAAGAGATTGCTTCACAAGCTATAGACAATCTAATATTGCAAACAGAAGTAAAAAAAAAAAAAAAGTTACAATGGGTGAATATGGAGGTATGGAGGACACCTTATAACCTAATACAACATCTGGCTACATTGGTGAAGAAAGAAGGTATTTAATTAAAACAGGCTCCTTGGTTTTCTGCCTCAGAAGCAGCCCAGAAGCACATTGTTTCTTGATTGCACCTTATTCCCAACTTTCCTGTCTCTTTTAAAATACAATGTGGACTTTATTTTATAATTAACCACAGAAGCTCCATAAAAATGACCCCTTTTCTGTTTTCTCCCCAAGGCAAGGACCTTGAGAAACCAGTTGGACTATACGAAGGTAGGGTGAATTTTTCATCTGTCATGTCTTTAATTTAGCGCACCCCCCCCCCCCCCCCCCCCCTTTGCTATACTGTACTGAACCTGTCAGAAAGCCCAGAAACAGCCAGGATGTCTCTTCACTGTAACTCATCTCAAAAGTTTAGAAATCGCCTTTCCAAAGTCAACCTGTAAGGCCAGAATGGGACCAAAGGAACAGAGGGGAGGGGTCTGGGTGGTGTCGGGAGGGGTAGGGGGGTGTTATCTGGTCCTGTCTGAAACCAGAGCTGGACAGATTGGTTACCGAGGCCTATTTGTGGAGGAGACACCGAGGCTCTGAGACAGGGGTATTGTGAGAGAATCTCCTTCAGCCGAAAAAGAGGAGAGAAGTTTTTAAGGGTAACGAGCGGTGAGGGGGACACGAGGAAGGAAGCAGAGTGTACGATAGGGAGGAGAAATAAATGTGTAGGGCAGGAAAACATACATTTTCGATACCGAAAAATGCCGACATGGTTTATTTCTATGTAGTTTTAAGAAGGAAAACACCAATTTTTTCTTTAATTTTAGTTTATTCAAAAGAAGTCAAGTACAGCATGTAGATTCGCCACATTTCTCGTTAACCTTATTGTAATAGCTAACAGAAGACACCCTGAAAGTTTCCTTAATAATAGGGAAAATCAGGCAGAAAGAGAAGATGTGCCTCCTCCGTAACCCTCTTCAGGTTACCCCACCGATTTTCTCTCACGATGCCATTTTTGCCGTTTTCAGGAAGTGCTTGGACTCACTGCCATGCAAAAAAATGCAGACACATGAAGGTTTTGGGTAAAAGTTCACTGGTATGTAGAACTGCTCATAATTTCACCAAACCGTAACAAACCAGCTGCACTCTAAGAAAAGCAACCCTACAGCATGATGCAGCCACCACCATGGCTCACTGTGGAAATGGTGCCCTCTTTCTTACACGCAGTGTTTTTTCAGGAGTAATGGGCCAAGCGTGGACGTTTCATTAGACCTCAGCACATCCAGATTGTAGCAAGGTCTGGACATTGCCTTTTTAAGAAAGGGATTCTGTCCTGCAACCCTTCTTATTTCAGACATGTGGAGAATACAGGAGATCGCTGTCACATAGAGAAATCGGTTGTCTGCAAGCTGCTGTGAATTTAGAGATTTCTGATTGGCTGAAAGTTGAGCAGAGTTGCTGGTAGTGAAAAGTCTCCTTTTATTTTGTTTTCAAAAGGTTTTCTGGGGATTTTCTCCATCCAAAAGGTTTAGAAAACCAATATTTTTATATATTTTTTTCCCCCACATTCATTGTCCACACCCCCACTTGAAATCATACGATTGGGCTAGCCTGATATTCAGGGTACAATATTCCCAGGTGCCTTTCCTGAATAATAATAGGCTGGAGACAGACTGGAGGGTTTTTGATGCTGAAAAAGGCTAAATCTTTTTTTCAGTTTCTGTGAAGAACAGGACCTTTTTAGTCCAAACGCGAGAGAGTTTGGAGAGTAAAAAAACATCAGGGAGCTCATGCAGAAAGAACGAAAGTTAGCAGACAGGATGGTATGAAATGTAAAAAGAAAACTAATCTTTTTTTTCTTTTTTTTTTATAAATAAGCAGGCACATTATGTTTTTGAGTTTAGCTTTATTTATTTAACTCCTTCTTTCTTGGAGGAAGGCCTACGGGGGCTTTCCACCTCCAGAATTCATGAGGCAAAACGCCCTCAGCAAAAAGATGTCCCAGTGCAGCAGCAGGAAGGCACAGCTTCATTCAAAAAAAAGACTGCTGTTAGTGCTCATTCAACTTCATGTCTTCCACTTCAACATGCTGGAATGAGGAAATGTCAAGTGCAAACTACTCTGTGTTATTTTACAGTAAAAAATTCTTACAGGTTTCTAATGTTTTTGAATTAATATGTCAAATTTTAATGTTTATAGATTATAATTTAATTTGCTAAGGGAAATACTTATCCAAAACCTACCTGGTTCTGTGTAAAAAAAAAAAAATAAATAAATAAATAAATACAATTACCCCCCTTGTTATAGTCATGAATTACCTGTGATTAACCACATTCCCTAGCCACACCCAGACCACTAGCCAGTCTCTGAAGGGCTCAAAAAACAGGAGGAAAGTTGGACCTAAAACTTACTGAGATGCCGTGGCATGACCTTTAAAACAAGTCGTCTACGCTTGAAAACCCCAATGTGGCTAAATTGAAACAGCTGCGCAAAGAAGAGAGCGCCAAGATTCCTCCACAGCGTTGTAAAAGAGTCGACAGCAGTTATTGGAAACGCTTGTGGCGCGTCCATTTATTAGGGTTAAGGGCCAATTACTCATTCACAGAGGGCCAGGTTGGTTTGCATGTCTTTTTTTTTTTCTTTAATAAATGAAATCATCACTTGAATTACATGAGCTCGGAAGCGGGGGGAAATATTTTTTTTGAGTTACCGTACATAAGTATTTAGTTCATTACTTGTGATGTAGTAAAGTTGAGCATCATTGGTCT
Source organism: Fundulus heteroclitus (assembly GCF_011125445.2). NCBI lineage: Eukaryota > Metazoa > Chordata > Actinopteri > Cyprinodontiformes > Fundulidae > Fundulus > Fundulus heteroclitus. The sequence goes on from NC_046379.1 coordinate 17,175,175, forward strand.
TTTTATGACACCTAAGAGCCTAAAAGTTTGTAAACTAAGACAGTCCAGGTTTAGATGTGATTGATAACCTAAATGTTTAGCGTGCAGATAAGTTTGGTAACCTTCGTCTGTGCTGACAGTGCACCAGTGCTGTTTTTGGGAGGGGTGTGGGGGATTAGAGGCCTCCGTATGACTTTAGGAGCAAATTAACTTTGCCTGCACACTGACAGCTGCACAGTGGCAGCGCTGACACGGACGTGACGAACTAATGCCTGTTTTCGCTCCCTCCACAGCTCCTGGCAGCGGTGAAGTCGGAGAAAGGCGTGAGCTCGGCGGTGGACTTGTGCCGTTACCATAGCAACAGGGCTCTGGAGGCCATCCAGGCTTTCCCCTCCTCCGAGGCTCGATCCGCCCTGGAGAACATAGCCTCCGCCGTCACCAAATTCTGACCCAGACGTACGCGTAGAGAGAGAGAGAGAGACGCTGCTGCTCTGTGGAGCGCCGAGTGTTTCGTGTTGGTCAGGATGCTGTCATCGTGTTTTTTTTGTTTTGTTTTTTTTTTTTAGCTCAGAAACTCCTACAACCGTTCATCATCGAATAAAAACTCCTCACTCCATCTTTCTGCCGGACGTTTTTTTTTTTTTTTTTTTTTTGCAACACAACGATACTCCCCCTCTCCTGCTCGGAGAAAATATACCGGCTGGCGCTCTTTATTGTCACCTGGCTTATCAGCAAAGCCACATACCGCACTGAACATCATTTAAGATGTTTTGATGAATCGTTAGTGTCATCTGGAAAATGTGCCATGAACAGCAAACGAGGCACCGAGGAGTACTTTATTCTCAAAGATTTCCTGTTTTTCCCCCCCAGCTATGTAACCTGCTTGTTAGTGCAGAGATGATGCTAAAGACTGCAGCTGCTAAACGTTTGTGCAATTTGCCAAACCGAACATTTTCACAAAAGAAAACAAGTCAGTTTTTTTTTTTGTTTTTTTTTTACCAGTTAAGCTGCAAAGAACTGCTTTTCTGCAGCGGCGTGACTCGGGTGAATCAGGAGTCATAATGTCATCATCGTTGCCTTGTTATGTCAGTCCCGACGCCTGTTTATCTGTCAATGTGTGTGTTTGTGTGTGTGTGAGAAAGAGAGATTTGAGGCAACCCAGGGGCGGGGAAAGGTCACCCAAACCTTCTCCCCTATGGGCCAGCCAGGGAGCGCATTGAAGCTCCGCCAAGCAGTAATTATTAATGAAGAGACCTGAGCAAATGGACAGGAAATGCAGAGGTATTGATTGGGCCGCTTGCCCTGCTCTAAGCCGTACAGACTGGCGCCAGCCTGGTGGCCTGTGGTTTCCCAGGCTGATGTCTGTGGAGGGCATGGGGGGGGACAACTAAGGTGTGAAACCAGGCCACCGCTGGCAGCTGTCCGTCACATACCGGCTGCACCTGAAGGACAAGAGTGTACAAAGACGGGACGTAGAAGAAAAGTCTCGTCTCCGCAAAAAGAAAACTGTTACGCAGAATGTAATTCACAAATCGTTCAGAGTCTTTATTTAACTGTAAAATGGCACAAAGAAAACAAAATAAAAGTATGAATGGAGATCCTTTTCAAAACAATATATCCTCGTTTTTATTGAAGACATGCAACAGTTGTCCAGAGGACTGGAGTGGAACCCAGGACTAGCAGCCTCTTTAAACGGGGGCCCGGCTTTTCTGCTGCGCCACATCCTGCCGCTGTGCTCATTTTTAGAGACACACCTGTCGGGGGTTTTCCTAGTTGATGCTGATTTTATAGTTTTCTTTGAGGTCTCACCTGTCTGTTTTTGATTTTGAGCATTTCTAAGGTTTTTCTTACCTAAAGAATCCCATAGACGCATAAAGAGAAACAATTGTGCAGATTGTTCTTTATTAGAGGTACCAGTTGTGAATCCAACAGATTTTCTCATTTATGTTTCAAACCATGTGGTTTTTGGTTTTATCACATAATTTAAATATATTGGGGGGGGGCATTCATTCTTTAGCTAAAATTGGTGCATTTATAGAACGTAAATTGTGTTATTTATTAATTTTTATGCATTAAATGAAAAAAAAATTTTTTTTAGTATTTGACCGACCTGCAAAAGCCAATAGCCGATCTCAATGCCACTGATCTGTCCGATTGAATGCTGCATCTGTTCACATTTTTTATTTAGGGTCTGCACCATGTTTCAAAAAGATTGGGACGATTAAAGCACTCATGAACGGAAAGAAAAGGATGAAATTAAATCAACTGGGATTATCAGCAAGGAAAACAAGCTTCAAGCTGTAATGAACTGAAACCTTTTTTTGTTGCCTGGTGCTGTCTTCTTGTAAGCCTATAGCTGGTGACTGATTCATAATCGGCATTCTAGGCTAAATAATATGTCATGTTTATTTTCATGTCTTTAACTTAAACAAATGTGATCTTCCCTTCTTTTTTTTTGCCACTTCAGATGTCATTTTTAGATCTTGAAAGATTGTCTTGATATCCTTGGAGTAATTATTTTGGGAATAAAACCGAGTCCAGCAGGTCCCACATGGAAAGTTTGTTGCCAAAAAACAAATTAGTCTCATTTCAGATGGTGGGACAAAAACAGTGTTTTCCTGACATGATTCGACTGGTTGATGTGTAGATATTATCTATCGTTTTTTATAGACATTTGCTGTAGTTCTCTTAACGATAAGCTCTGGAGATTTTCTTTCTTTTTACCACACTTGCCATCCCCATCACTGTCGTGACAAGATGAACCTGGGTCTTCTTCCAGCCTTGTTTGTCAGTTCCTTTTTAATTATTGATCTGACTGTACCTCTGACTGGGCAAATTTAGGGCAATAAATTGTCTGACATGAGGATAATCACACATCTGCTTCAGTTTTATGAATAAATCGTTCTCTTTACTTTCCCATTTTCAAGAGTGACTAATGGGCATCATTTCAAAGTCATATTTATACTGCAGGGAAATTATTCAGTTAAGGTTTCCTGAGACATTAGACTTAAAAAGTGAAGTCTAAATTAATGTTTTCCATTTTTAATAAGATCTATTTTTAAAAACATGCTGGCAGGTGTCAATCGGTATGTTATAGAGCATTTTGTTTTTATTTACTTTTGCAGAAATTAGTTACCTTATATTAAAGTTTGCCACCAAAGTGAACTAAAACTTTAGTAAATACAAATATTAGGGTGTAAGGAAAGCAGCAATGAACATTATGCAAAGAGCTAATTAAAAAGGAGTACGGTCTTGTGTGTGTGTGTGAAAAGAAAAGTTGGATTAAATCCTGATGATGGAAAAAGTTGTTTAGAAAATGGCGATCAGAATGACTGTTGCAGGCTAAAAAGTAGAAGGTATGTGTGAGAGTGATGGAGAGACGGGCGCCGGTAGAAAATGAAGGTGGAGTGAACCAACGTTAAAAACAAGCATCCTGTCTGTCTGTCTCTCTGTTGTTCGTCCACATCCTTTTCTGGTTTGGCTTCGCGGGTACTACGAGGTTCTCCCCGGGCCAGGGAGAGCCTCGGGCTCTTCATGAAATATTCATCCTCGCCGTGAGGAGACACGAGGAAAGTTACATGGAAAATTAAAAGGACCAAACAAGAAAAGAGGCCGGGACACAGTCAGAATGACAAATGTAGTTACCAAACAAAACTTTTTCGTTTTTTTCTTTTCCTGGGCAAAGGCCGGTCAAAGCTGTGAAACTGTTGCACGGACACTCCCCGTAGGATTCAAAGCGAGTGCTGCAGAAGAGAGTTTGATAGGAGTTTTTTTTGGCCTCATCTTCAGGAGAAAACAGTTCCTGCAGCAGCAAACCTGAATGTTTAATGTGGAGCAGAAAGCATAGCTTATTTTATTTTTTTCCCCTTCTTCCTGGAAAACATTCTGCTGCCAGCATTAATCTGTGTAGAATCTCCCATGAAGCCCAAATTTAGAGCAGAATGAGAGAAGATAAAGGACTTCTTTTTAGTTTTTATATGGCGTGCAGCAGAAACCGGACTCTTGTGTTTGCTTTTCCAGTTTAGGAGTCTTGGGTATCAGGAGAGCAGGAGCTGGCACAGCTCTGCGTTTACATCCAAAACATGAGGCGGGGGGGGAACAGCAGCCCGAGTGTGGCTGGCTGGCCCCAGACGGTGAGCGGTGTAATTACAGCCGGGTCCGGCAGAGAGACTCGGTCAGCTCCGTCCGGCTGGTTCCATTACACACCCACATTGTGGCGGCTGGGGGACAGTTTGCTTCAGTGTCTGACAGAAATCACTCAGTTTTAGGCCACAGTTAAATAGCAGAAGGCCTGTTCTCGCTCAGTTTGCTCTGTTTCTAGTTTCCCCAGAAACAACCAGATTAAAAATACTTGGATTTGTTTATACGACTTTAAAAACCTTGCAACTGTAATTGTTTTCAGAATAATTTGTTTCATAATATCTTGCTTTTTTTTAGAACAAGCAAACCAGATTTGCTTTGAATGAAGGTGGCTCAGCAAAGGGGGCGACTGTGCCTTGATGGGTCGAGTAGTCATCTGGCAATCAGAAGGTTGTGGGTTCAATTCCAGCTTGGGCAAGGCACTTAACCCCAAATTGCCTACCGAGCTGCGTCTCGGTGTATGGGGAGTGTTGGCCTAGTGGTTACAGCAGCACGCTTGCACTCAGAGAAGGATGCAAGTTCAATCCCCAGTGCCGGCAGTCTGAGTCCCTGAGCAAGACCCTTAACCCCAGATTGTTCCCCGGGCGCCACACATGGCAGCCCACTGCTCCCCAAGGGGATGGGTTAAAAGCAGAGAACAAATTTTGTTGTAATGTATGTTTCAATGACAATTTCATTTCAAACCTGCACACATTTTACAATACATATACTGATAAACAACACATATGCATGGCTTGAAAGGGGGGTGGAAGAAGCAAAAGCTTATACATGTCCAATCCCCTCCCGCTCATCCCAGGGACACTCCCAAGACCTGCAAACGACAAGACAAAGACAAGACAAAGACAAGACAAAGACAAGACAAAGACAAGACAAACGACACATCCACACTCATGCATACAAGACAACACACTGGCCCAACTATCTCCTTCCCTACACCACACCACCCTCATAGAACATCACTCACTCTCTTCCAGGTATTTTCTCAGGACATCCCGCTTAAATATTTTTTTTTTAAAAAAGATTTATGTTTTCACAACACTTTTGTTCCTCCGCTAAACTATTCCAGAGGGTGACACCACGACTTGAGATGCACATTAATTTCAATGTAGTTCTTACTTTTGGTTGGTATAATTGATTTTCGCCTCTAAGATTATAGGTGCGAAGTGCCTCCCACTCCTGAAAGAGTTTTAAGACATTTTCTGGAAGAGAGCCAGTTGACGCTCTGAACATTATTTGCGCAGTCCTTAAATTTACAAGATCAAACAATTTTAAATTGGAAGATTTTAGAAACAATAAATTAGTGGGATGTAAATAATTTACTTTATGAACGATTCGAATAGCTCTTTTTTGTAGTGTAACCAGGGGCTGAAGATTGGTCTTAAAGTTGTTTCCCCAAACTTCAATACAATAATTCAGATATGACATAACAAGTGAATGATACACAAGGAACAATGCATTTTGACTGAGGAAGTGACGTACTCTGTTCATCACTCCCACACATTTTGCAACTTTTGTGCGCAAATAATTAATGTGATCTTTCCAGGACAATGTCTCATCTATAATCTAACCCAAAAAAGTATTTTGTTTAACCCTCTCTATGCTTACATTATCAATAATAATTTCAATTGGTACATTAGTTTTCCGTTTGCCGAATAACATTAGTTTAGTCTTTTTCCAATAAAGATATTACTATTACTAATCCATATTTACTGTATTTTGACTCAAAACTAACTTTATTTTAGCAAGCATGGATGCAGATGAAAACATTTTCGTCTCTTGTTAGCAGCCATCATCACTTTGGATCAAAATGGCATTATATGCCAGAAACTACTGCAAAGAATACTGCACCTAAACCTCAAGATGCAGAATCATGTTGCCACCAGTGCGCAGCTTGTTCTGTGGCTGGATGTTGAGGTTAATGATTTTGGACAAAAATGACAACAAATAGGAATTGGCAGGATACCTGTCTAAAGGTATGCATCGATTTTCAAAAAGTTGTGGTTTAAAAAAAGATTTCTGACTTGCCATTTTTACGGTTAAAATTTCCTAAAGTGAAATGCACGAGAAACTTCCTGAACCAGCGTAACTTTTTACGATAACTTTTTACCATATTAGTGTTCCAGTACTGCGCTCTGTTAAAATTGACCTACTTAATAAACTACTACATTTATCTCGCTGCTTATGACAAATACAATTTTACCCTGGATTTTTCTAGATATCGTTAGCCAAGAAAAACTTCATAAATCATGTTTATCAGAGCTGACTCTGATCTAAGAGTGAAGGCGTTATTTGGTTCAACGCGTGCGCATCTGTGTGTTAACATTTAGATATTTAAATGTCATGTCAAATATTTTCATAATTGCTGTTTTGAATATTTTGGGGGGAAAAATGATGGAACAACTGTTGTTTTTTTTTGTTACATTTTAAGAAAAATCCATTAGATCATTTAAACATTTTTTTTTCTTCTTATACCATAAAACCTTAATCCACCTTGGGACAGAAACCTGAGCCTGAACTTCTTCAATTCAGGAACGATTTGTTGGTGGTCCGTGTACATCAGCGTTAGAAATGACGTTCAACCGCTTCTTTTATGAATCCACGCAGGTAATGGATCTCCTGCACCCCCCCCTTGTTCTGTGACCCCATTAGGAATAAGGCTCTTTATAAAAATGACTGAGTGAATACGAGTGTAAAAGGACGTTAGGATCTCCATTTGTCTTCCTGTGAATGGCCCATCAGTAAACACCTGCTAATATCATCACAGAGCCGACAGTGATGGATGAAAGTCATTCTCCTCAGATGGGAGCAGTACGGCTGATTGGCCTCTTCGACACCGACGAGCATATTGGCCAAAAATGACACTTTAACGAGCTCTTCCCTGCGTTAAGTGCTGCCCGCCGGCCCCTCATCCCTAGCCGCCGCCTGCCTGACCCTGGCCCCCGTCATCCCCCCCCCCCACCCCCTTCCCCCTGCATCCCTCCCACATATCCATCCCCTTCCGAATGAAGGCTGCTCGCTTCATTGGCTAACAGATCAGACTGCCATGGAGACAGCTCATTAGTGGAATAATGAGAGCCCCACGTTGTCTTGTTATATCATCTCTGTATCGACATATTTGTGGCTGGGGAAAGAACATCTACTGTGTGCATGAAGTAGATGATGATTAACACAAGGTTATGGTTTGGGGAGGTCTCCTGGCTTCAGACGGTTTGGTGCTCGGCTCAAGTCCTGTAGTTCATTTGCATCCGCCAACTAATTGATTATTTCAGAGCTGCAATCCGCTTATGCTATTAATTACGGACCCCAATTCTCTTTTAATTTTAGATACTCTGCATTGATTTAATTTCTGATAGAACAGCTGTGGTATCGGTGCTATATGGTTCACAGCAACCTCTGGGGTGAAGTTAATACGAGCTTTCATTTGTCTTCCTTTTTGTTTCTAAAAGAGTTCAATCTCACTCTCATAACTAATAAGAAGATGCATGAAGGATGGCGGGGATTCTCTGCAGTTACAGGAACAGCTTCAGCACAGAAATACATGTTACACTTGTCAGCTACCTTCCCACACAGAGGAGAACTTGTAAAATGAAATGAATGAGAAGGCTTGTTGTTTCTGCCATTGTACACTTGGGGGCGATGTTGTCCACGTGGTTTTCTTTTGTAACTTCTAGGTGGAAGACCTTACCTCTACGACCTTGATTTGAAACGAAAGATTATTTCAAATATGTGAAAGCATAATTTGAAAATAAATATTGCATGTGTATTTTCTTTTGTCGTTTTAAAATATCTTACATAAAATAGGGATCAAAATGTATATCATTTTAAACACAAGATAGTGTTATATATGTGTGAGAGAGAAAGGGGCAGATTATTGTTTATCTGACAGTTTTTAAAAAATTAACTTAGCATTACATATTGCAGTCTACAATTTCCCATAATTTATGAGTTATTTTCCTTTGCTTATAGTTTACCCTTCTTGAACTTTGAGGTTACTTTCCCTGTACCTTAAACTTTACTTTGCAGGTACTTGGAGATTGCCTCTTCAGTGTTACATGTTCGTTATATATATATATATATATATATATATATATATATATATATATATATATATATATATATATATATAGTACTTAAAAAATAGGGGTACTTTCTCAAACTTACAGTTGACTTTCAAGAAATTTAAAGGTGACTTTCCAGAACCTACGATGTGTGTCATTAATTAGCACATCACTTTCCAGGACCTACAGGACTACAGTATTCCCTAAAGGTACAGGGTCCTCAGAAGTACCTAAAGGGTAAGTTGCAGATTACTTTCAAGAAACGTATGAGCTTAAAACTTAAAGGTTACTTTGAAAACCTATGGGGTACTTTCCTATAACTTGAAGTTTACTTTGCCGAAGGACATGGTGCCTGAACTTTGAGGTTAGCTCTTAAAATGTTGCAATGAACTTTTCCAGAACTTAAATGTTACTATGGCATTTGCATAGAAAATTGTGTTTTCTTGAAATTGACACGTTATTTTGAGGAAATTTCAGGTTGGGCCACTCTCCTGATACTTCAGGTTACTTTACAAAATTTACAGGACTCTGTTCTGGAATCCACATGTTATTTACCAGAACTTACAGGATGAGCTATTTAAGGTACAAGTTACTCTGCAAAAAGTATTTTTGGCAAAGCAGCCTATGTGATCATGAAAGTCACCTTTGACCATCTTAGGACTAGTATAAATATAAGTATGGGTGCTGCCTGTACTGAGGATAATGGTTAAAAAAAGTAAATCATTCTGCAGCTAAAGCTATCCTCTATAAACTGGACACAATTTCAAAGGAACAGGTCCCTTCTCAGGGTGCATTCACACTGAACACGAACAACGTGAATGGAGCTGGTGATCTACATGTTATCCCTACGAAAGGCACGATCATGTGTGATTTAATGGTTGGCAATCTAAATTTTTGCTCAAGTTCAAATCTGAACTTTTCCGTCAATTTGCATTGTCAAGTCCATTTATTTAAGAGTGGGAAAAAATTATGTTACCTATTTAGACAGTACAATTAGGCTATATTTCCATTGAGCAAAGAGATGGTAAAGCGCTCTGCAGCAGGGATAGAGCGCATGAACTTGGTGTCCCGAGGGCTGATCTGTCTCCTGACGTGGGACAGCAAGTCTTCATACTGGGTCCTGGAAAGACAGAAGTATCACTGGAGGCGACCCTCATCCAGACATAGCTGCAGGTGGTGGTTCTCACCGAACCCGGTGCGACTCTGGAGGATCTTCAGCTTTCCACATCACATACTGCATCGTGACTCGGTCGGTAAAATCCATGTTTGCCACGATGAGTTGAACAGACGAGGAACCAGCAAGAGGACAGACGCTCCTATTTGATGACGTGATGAAGCGAGCAGCTCGGAATTTCACCGCGTTGTCGGCACGAATTGTTTGGGAGAAAGAGGCGAAATCTCAAGCGACCAACAGCAAACAATGTAAGGGCCAAAATCGACAAGCTCGGAGCACACGTGGGCAACAAAAATTTATAAAAAAGGAAAAAACCCAGATAGAAAATTAATTTCTAGTGACATATCTGCTCAAAAATATACTAAACATGCAAGATTTTTGTGAAACAAAGCAGTTTAATGTTTGTAGAAAAGGAACCTAAATCATAGACATAAAAAGGGACTTGAAAGACCTCAAAGCCCTTTCTAATTTTAGGGAGAAGGGAGGTATTGTTTTTTTTTTTTATGTAGTTTTTACTTTAGGCTGAAATTATAGTTATCATTTGCTCATCTGCATCAACCACTGTGTACTTAGGCTACAATTGGTCCCGAACACAATCATTTAGAGAACCACCACAGGCCCCCGGGCCGCACTATGGACACCCCTGGTGTAAAGCTAATGGTTTTCCGCTAGGGCTCCAAAACACCTCCGGGGCTTAGCGGAAGTGACACAGCAAGCGCGCCTCGTATTGTCACGTCACGTCACGTCACGCGACACAGCCGAGAAAGCCGAGCGAGAAAAAGGAAAACAAAACATCAACAACTCAGCAGTTGCCTTTTGACAGAGAGCAGCAGCAGCACTCCGCGGACATGTCCGAAGCTTTGCCAACCCTCCTCGCGGATGACATGGAGTCGGAGAGGTCAGTTCCGCCGGTCACGCGCGTTTTACCGTTAATTCGCCGCGGCGTCTCCGCGCTAACGTCACCGTGTCATTAACGGTCCTAAAGCAGCGGCGATGGGGCTTTGCTTTAACTCCCTCTGTCAGGAGAGCCCGGCAGCCTCGCCATTGGAGTGTAAAGAGTCACATTCTGGCTGCTGGGTTGTGTCTTTTTTATTTTAATTATTATTATTATTTGTGTTCAAACGGTCCTGGGCGGAAGAATGAGGAAGTAGCTGGGGGATAAGATGGAGATGCGCTGACATGGGCTGCAGAATCATACTACTGTTTTTTTATATGTCTGTTACAGAAAAATAGATGGTAGAAATAAAGAACCCTGACTGGCAGGGACATAATCTCACCTTAGAGTGCATGGAGTTGATCCCAGTTTGTCCGGTTCTGTTTGTCCCCTTTGCATTTCAACAACTGACCACATGTTCACAGCTCACTCCTTTGCAAAACAAGCAGCTCCACGCATGGATTGTATCAGGATTATTCACTGCTGGCACAACACGGGGCTCTTTGAAGCTCTCCCTCGGATGCCCCAAATAACTGGATAATAACTTTGCACTAGGCTTTTGCTGTCCCTCCTTGTCTCTCTTGTTGAATATCCTGCAGAATCTTGTTTTTTTTTTTTTTTTCTTGTCCAGAAGTCAAAACCTCTTGCACCTGCTGCCAGTCTTGAACAAGCTCTGCACCGGTGGTATAAAGGTGTAGCACATCCTGAAAATGTCTTCATTGCAGCTGATCCCCCCACCGTGGGGTTATTGCTGATACAGTCTTGTCTATAAATAATATGTAAGAAATAATTTAAATTATTGACTGCACTACATCCTGTTCATACTGTTGTCATTTGCACTCCTGTCTATGTTTTTTTTACTACATTTTGGACTATAAGAATAATAATAACTTTATTAATAAAGGGCTTTCATTCCTACCACACTTGGATAATATATTTAACTTACACATTTTATTATTCCAAATTGTTTTAAAATATTTATACTTTTAATATGGTGATACATTATATATTATTTAATTGTGACAAAATACTTTCCCTTTTTAACAAAAGGAAAATATTGTCTATTATTATCTTTAATAGTAGTTCATCATATTTTCAATTGTTGTATTTTCTCTATTTAACCTTTACAAAAAGATTTAAAACATGGTCAAGAAAAGCAACTATTATTCCTTTTTCTGCTAAGATAACCTGAATATATTAAGCATTTTTTTTTACCTTTATTTCTTATTATCATCTAGATAGACTTACAACACTTAAAGGCTTAAATGTATAGAATAAATACTAAATTATTAGTAGTTTTCAGGTATTAACTGCAGAGATTGTTGTATGCTTTTTCATTACTACTAAACAGAAATACTAGTAGGTTAACCAGTTAATTTTAGTTGGTTAATTATTTTATCGCTCAGATGTCCACCTTGCAATCAGCTGTGTTACAGACAAGCTGTTTTTGCTTGCTGCAACTTTAAAATATTGACAATACCTCAATAAGAGTGGTCGTTTGCACTCCCTGCATTTCCGCACGACATTTTATTTTTTGGCCAATCAGAAATATTTTGCAAACAGCTGAACTAGTTGTTCTTGCAGATAAAGTATTTTTTTTAAGCTAGCTGACCAGCAGTGCAAACGCTGTGACATGTTACCTTCTGACTTTTCTAGGCTATGAATTCCTGTGAGCATGGAGAAAATTCAAGCGAAGCGATGCTTGAGAAAGGTAAGTCGCACCTTCTTGTCACTAGTGTGGCGTAGCCGCATTAATTTATTCTAATCTTGGGTTATTTATAGAACATCAGCACGTCCAGGATGTTAAAGAGGAGGAAGAAGATTTTGCTGTTTGCGAGCCTTCTCAAGCACATGAAGGAGGATCTTCTGAAGCCTCGGAGGCCAATAAAAGGTCACGTGCCGAAGTCAGCCCTGAAACACGTCAGTCCACCCGTAACAAGAGGGCCAGAGTCTGTTCTGAGGTAAAGTAATCCTAGTTTAAAGTACTGAACCAACCCTCATTTTGAATCTTTTAACTCCCAGTGAGAGAGACTTGATATTTTAATGTTTTAAGGTGGTCCAGATCAGTGGTTTTCTAGGCTCTCTGATGGTCTTTTAATGTCGTATTTTTTTTTTTTACTTTTGTCTGTTTTGTTTTACTTATTTTAAATTTTCCTTCAGACACCCCTAAACTGTAGGAATGTCATCAACTCACCTCCAGTCAATTTAGCAAACAAACATTTTAAAACTAGAATGGAAAAATAAATTGCTCAAATTTCATTGGTTGCGGAAACACAGTGCACCAGCAAGGCGTCTATCAAAGAATTTCCATCTCTGATTTTTGGTATGTATGGTTTTTTTAGTAATTTTTCTAAGAATGTGAACAAGTTAGATAAAAGATGTGGGATAACCCAACACCTACCTACACGAGATTAAGAATAGCTGAACAGGATGTAATTAAATACCACACACTAAGCAGAATCCCTGACCTGGGTGCTATGAGATGCATCATTCCTCAATAGATCTACGTATGCAGCATTTTCACATAAGCCATTTTGCTGATGCTAAAACAATTTTTTTTGCAAACTGTCATTGGCGGGGTTTTAGGTTAACAGCTAAAAATATTCCAAATAAAATGTGTTTATAGGACAGGTTTAGTTGTGAAATGTTTTATGTAATGTTATTCATATAGTATCAAGCAAGAACAGCAACTACAACTGTCCATAAATCCATTCTTTCATCCTAACCCTTTTTTTTTTAAATACAATTTTAAAGCTTGACTTCTGGAGCAATGTCTGCCAAAAAATGTTAGGGAACTGTTTTATTTGTGGACTAAAAGGGACTCTTAAAAGTTTGACATTGAAAAATGTGTAGGAAGTAGAGCTGCAAAATATTAAATTGCAAACCTCATTGCAAATTCAACGTGTGCAACATTGCAATCACATACTTGGATATAATAAGATAAGAATTCCTTTATTGTCCCGCCGTGTGGAAATTCAGGCGTAACCGTGGCAAACACAGACAGTTATACACAATTATAAGTAATAAAAGAAGAAAAAAGAACAAACTAGTCTAATCTAAAATAAGCTCTAAAGAAACACCAAGAGTAGAAAATAAGAAGCAAATACCAGAGTAAATGAATCTAAATATTGCACAGTGAAAAAACAAAATTTTAACTGTGGAAAGACTATCCTAAAAAAAAAGTATTTTTCCACTGTTCAATATTAATTACTCTTATTATTTTTTATTTATTTTTATTATTTACTTTCAAATATTCGGTAAGATATTATATTTTATGTCTAATGCATGGGAATTCTCCATGCCAATAATATTTCTGACTTAATGGATAAACCTTGACTGCCCTCGATGCCTACTCGTCGTGATGGATATATTTAGTTGCCAAAATGCATGAGATCATGAGATTAGGGTCGTTGTGTTGGAAAGGAGCCAGGATAATGTGGATTAAATATATTCAATATTGTCTTTGCAATATTTTGCTAGTGTTGCAGTTTCATGCAACACTAGCAATTTATTTTTTCTTTTGAAATGAGTGGAAGAAACAGCTGATCAACCAATAATGTGTTATATAGGCCTTTCCACATCCACAATAATGTTGACCAATGTGCTTAACAACATCAATAAATTATTATTATTTTTAAATCAGATATTCAGGAAAAAAAAAAGCTGAATATAAAACAAGGATGATTTGAAAAAACAAACATACATAAAACAAGGTAGATAAAAACAGAAGTCTCATGATATTTTCAAGTATTAAAAAGCCTGCCTTAACAAAAGAAAAGTCTTGAGCTTTGGTTTAAAAAGGCCAGGCTTAGTAACAGATCGAAGAGCTAATGGAAGGTGACTCCAGAGTTGAGGTGCGACGGCAGAAAAAGCTAAGTCACCCCAATGTTTCTACTTTGTCCGTGGAACCATGAGTAAATGTTGACTGTCTGACCTCAAGGACCTGGTGCTAATGGAAAAGCTCAATAGCTCGGATAAATAGGGGGGACGAGGCCGTTAAGAGCTTTAAAGAAAAAATATAATTAAAGTCTAAAATCTATTCTGACACGGTACGCAAAGCCAACATAAAACAGGTTGTAATGTGTTCCTATGTTGGAGTGTGAGGTAAGAGGTGAGGCGACTAAGGGGTGATTGGGAGACACCGACATAGAGAGCGCTGAAATAGTCATTTCTGGAACTGATAACAGCATGAACCGTCTTTTCCAGGTCACAATGGTTTAAAAAGAAGGCGCGTCCTTAGTTAGAAGGCGTACATGGCAGAAAGCCAGACCGGACTACAGAGGTGATTCATCAATTTTTAAATCCTTGTCAAATATGACCCATAGGTTTTACACACAGTTGCTGAATTTAGCAGCTGACAATCTGCTAACAATTCCGCCTTGTTCCTAAATAATCGGGACATTCTTTATTTTTTTTTGGTTCATTTAAAAACAAAAAAGTTCCTTTTTAGGCCCATATATAAGGGGAAAAAAAGCAGAGGGCCTAAAAAGGACCCTTGTAGCACAAAAGAGACACAGTAGAGGAGGAGAAGCCTTTGAGCTCGACAGAAAAGTTCTGTCAGTCTGGTAAGTGGTGAACCTCTTCAGATACCCAGCATAGTCATGTAGGCGAGACCAGAGGAACCGAGTGGTTCACAGTATGTAAAGCTGCTGTAAGGTCCAGAAGCTACAGATCTAATAGAGAGAACTGACTGGATGATGTCGTTATGCACTTTTATTAAAGCCGTTTCACTGCTAGGCTGGGATCTAAAGCCAGACTGCAATTTTTCTGAAAACAGCATTTTAAGATTTTTTTTAACACTAAGGTTAAATTAAAATGGCTCTAAAATCTGATAAAACCACAGGATCAAGATGTGTTTTGTTCCAATTTTTTTAAGGAAGGGGATGAACCGCTGCATGTTTTGAAGGCAGAAGGCACAGTTTCTAAACTAAGACATGAGGTAATAAAAGAGGGGAGACCATTTTTTTTAAAGTGTTAAAAACCTCTTTCAATTTAACGGGAAGCACAGGTTGTAGGTTTTATAGAATAAACTGTCTAAACTGCCTAAAAAATAGGGCTGAACAATTAATCGCATTTGCAATATAATCGCAATTTTAAAAAACACAATTTCCAAATCGCAGAGGTCTGCAATTTTTGGCTACGTAACAATTAATAAGACACGTCCTGTAGATGTCGGTGATATGTTTAAAGTAGCTTTGTCTCCACATGGAAGGGAAGAGAGTTGCAGCAGTGAGATAATCTAATTTTATTTGTTTTAGTGTTTATGTAATACTGTTTTTACCAGAAACATTCAAGACTCTCACCATAGCATAGCAAGTACGATCAAACTGATTAATACACAGACTTGTTTGTTGGTTGCACAAGGATTGATGTCCAACTCAACAAGCTATTCTCTTGAATAATAATATTCAGATTAAATAAAACTGTTAAATTTCTTGTTTTAAGTAGTCCTTGTTTACAAACATCTTTGTCTAGAGGCCATTTTTGTAGCTTGGGGTTCATGCAGAGAAAAGTCAAAATTAAATCGCAATTATGGTTGAAATATATCGCAATTTGGATTTTTGTCAAAATCGTACAGCCCTAATATGTTTAAAAAGACATGATAAATTAAACTGAAAAAAAATTGCATTTAATCGCAATATTAAGATAAAAAAAAACGCAATTAGATTTTACAAAATCGTTCAACCCTACTAGAAAATAACAAAACTGGTATAAACTCCTGAAATACAGCAAAATTAGTAACCCTCATTTAGTATTAGCAGAGGTACCTGTAGCCTGTCTAATGGAGTCTACCTTTTCATTAAAGAGAGAGAATAATTTCTCACAAGTGGCGACTGAAGCATCAAATAGGACAGAAGTAGGTTGAATTAAAAGAGAGCTGACTGTATTGAATAACGCCCTGAGAGAATGCCTGCTGTTAATTCATTATATTGGACAAAAAAAATGAGATTTTCACTCTTTAACAGGAAGTTAGTATTGAGTAACAAGTGTTTCTTAATGTCTGTTTTCAACTAATATCCTAAAACTGGTAAAAGACCTCCAGCAAACTGAGGAAATATTGACCCAGACCACTTTAAAAGACAACTGTGCCTAAAATGAGAAGATAAAAAGTGGGATACAGTATCTGGCTAAACACCTTTCTCACACAACCATGCGGTTTTGTGGCCAACCATTTCTAAGGTGTCTGTTCTTTCTAGGTGAGGCAGCGTCTGACAGATGAGAGCCACAGACACGAGCCCATCTGCCTCGCGACGGCCGGAGAAAAGGCGCACCGCATCCCGGAGGGGTCCAGGCTCTCCTACAGGAAGCCCCTTTTCAGCATCTCCCACAGGATCTCCGACAAGAGGAACGCGCCGTGTCCGGATCAGCAGGCCGACCACGGCGGCTTGAGTCCGCTCAGCTTCAGCGGCGTCCTCCAAAGCCAGGAGCTCAACGGCCAGGCTGACATCTTCGGCGCCGCAGATTCTCCGGATCAGACCTCAGCAGCGGAGTCCAACCTTTACCCGCTGGTGGAGAAAATGTTTTTCATCCTCAACACGCTGAACTCGACCATGACTCAGCTGCACAGTAAAGTGGACCTGTTGACCCTGGAAGTCATGCGGATAAAGAAGCAGATGAAGCCCGCCGAGAGGACGGCCGACTTCCAGCCTCCGCCCGAGTATCTCCTCACCAACGATGAGCTGGGTCAGCTGACGGAGCACACGTCCAGCGCCGGCGAGCTCGGCTGCCGGCTGCTCGTCCACCTTTTCCCGGAGCTCTTCAAAGCCAAGGAGTGCCCCCACGACTGCACGGCGAGCAGGAGGACGCTGGAGCCTCTGCACCTGGAGCTGATCCGGAACTACGTGGAGGTCTGCTACCCGGCGGTGAAAAACAACGGCGTGTGGCAGGAGGAGTGCCTCCTTCAGATCAACGACTTCTTTAACCGCTTCTGGGCACAGAGGGACATGGAGAGCGCCCGGCTCGTCAGGAAGCAGGTCGTCACCGGCGACGGGGTGAAAGCGGAGCGTCCCCAGACGTATCGCTTCATCGACGAGCAGGGGCACGAGGAGAACGTGTCCCCGGAGGACCAGCGGGGCAGCCTGCCGGCGTCGGACGACGGGTTTAACGGCCAAGCCGCAGGAGAGCTGGACGACTGCTCCTCGCCCGAGGATTTTGCGATTTTCCTCATGCACCGTCTCTTCCCGGAGGTTTTCGAAGAGGGGAAGACGCCCGAAGTCGCCAGCGGCTACGGCAACGTGGGCCAGCTCGTGCTGGACTCCGACAAGATGGAGGTCCTGAGGAAATACATGGAAGCGAATTTCCCCGACGTGCCCGAGGACAGCTGGCTCCAGCTGTGCATCCAGCACGTGGAAGACACGCTGGAGGGGCCGCACAGCAACGGCAACGAATCCGACAACGTCAACTACGAGGGCTACGACCTGGCCGGCTTCCAGGAGGACGTTCCCGCGGTCAGGTTTCCGGAGGCCGGCGAATACGAAAGGCCCTGTCGCAAGTCCAAGAAGTCGCTGCTCGCGCCTGTGGATTTCGACCATCTGCAGATTCCTGCCCCCGACTTCGGCGTTCCCCAGGAGTACATCCTGTCCAGGGAGCAGCTGAAGAGCAACTATGAATGTAGCTTGTCCATCGGAAACTTTGCCTCGCGGCTTCTGGTGCTCATGTTCCCCGAGCTCTTCACCCACGAGAACGCCAGAAAGCAGTACAACTGCAGCGGCTCTCTCGGCAAGAAGCGGCTGGACCCCGTGCGCGTCAACCTGATCCGCCATTACGTGCAGCTGGTCTACCCGAGAGCCCGGAACGACCGGGTGTGGATGCTCGAGTTCGTGGGCAAGCTGGACGAGAGGTGCAGACGGCGCGACACGGAGCAGAGGAGGTCCTACCTGCAGCAGCGTAAGGTCGGCGGCCAAGAGGCGGAGCAGGAGTTTCTCTGCCAGGTCAACCACACGGACAACACCAGGGAGGATTCCGACGTTCCCTCTTTACCTCCCGAGAAAAGCAGCAAAGACTTCTGCAAGATCCCCCTGGACAAGCTCACCATTTCCCAACCCGACTTCCCGGTGCAGTCGGCCCACCTGCTGTCGGACTCGGAGGTGCGGGAGATCGTCCAGCAGAGCCTCTCCGTGGGGAACTTCGCCGCCCGCCTCCTGGTGCGCCTCTTCCCGGAGCTCTTCACGCCGGAGAACCTGCGGCTCCAGTACAACCACTCGGGCGCCTGCAACAAGAAGCAGCTGGACCCCGTCCGGCTGAGGCTCATCCGCCACTACGTGGAGGCCGTGTACCCCGTGGAGAAGATGGAGGAGGTGTGGCACTACGAGTGCGTGCCGAGCATCGACGAGCGCTGCCGGCGGCCCAACCGCAAGAAGTGCGACATTCTTAAAAAGGCCAAGAGGTCGAACACCGTGTCGTAGTTGCAGTATTTTACATTTAGCGTTCCGTAAATGAGATAATTGCTCAGTTATACAAGCTGAATCGACATTCTTCAAGCTCCTGTTGCCTCTCCGGCAGCAGATGTTTTAGGCTCTTTAGTTTTATTTTCTAATGTGTTGAAATGTTGGGACTGTTCTCGTTCATGAGTCAGAGCCGTCATAGCTTGTCTAACGCATTTCTTTAATAAACGTAGCCTTAAAACCCACCTTGTAACCACAACAGTAGCTGCAGTTAAGAGTCACACAATTTGTCAATTAACAGTAATTACTAATGTAGCGTTGTGCCACCAGTTTTAATAATAAAGTACTTACAGGTAGGTCCATGACTATTTGCACAAGAACGTTTTTAAGCTTCTTTTTTTTTTCTGTACATCACAAAGAATCTGTTTATGTCCAAGATTGTTTTGTAATAAATTGTATCAAAACAGTATTTATGCTTGTACACTAACCAGACCCTTTATTACTCATGGCTGCTATTTGGTTGGATTACCTTTTGCCTTCAGACATGGCTTAATTCTTTGTGCCGTAGATGTAATAAGGTGCTGCGGACAACCATCCTGAGATTCTGGTTCTTATTTTGCCTTATAGGCTCAAGCAGTTTTCTGTTGTACATCCACATACCATTAAAAAAATCATATCACGAATAAGCTCTATATGCTTGATAACAGGGGACTTTGGAGGACACTAGTGCACCCTGGTCCTCCAGTACTCCTGTCCTGCACGTTTTAGGTGTCTCCTCGCTGCCACACATCTGACCTGACTCAAATGAACGGATGATTGCATGCAGAGGACGCCGTGCAGTCACAGGAATCCGGTAAGCTGGAACCGAGATGCACCTGAAGCGTGCAGGACAAGGGTAGGGAACCACTGCACTAGAGTACAGTAACGTCCATTATCGTGTTCAAGAAACCAGCTGGAGACAAGGGTGGATTATCCTGCTGAAAGAAGGCATCAGAAGACGGGGAAACTGCTCATAAGGGGATGGATAAGGTCGGCAGCAGTAATCAGGTCTGCTATGGAGTCGGCCCATCTGTGCTAAGAAAATCTCCTCAATGCCATTATGCCATCCTGAGTTTCCTGTTCTGCTTCAAGCTTGGGTGTTCAGAGATGATATTCTGTTACCCATTCTGCCCATTCTCTGACGTTAAGTCACTTAAATCCCCTTTTTTTTTTCCCCATTCTGATGCTTAGCTTGAATTTACAGGCGATGGCGGCTCAGCCGGCAGCGCCGTTGTCTTGCAATCGGAAAGTTGTGGGTTCCAAATCCAGTTCCCCCTGGTCACATGGTCGGTATGACTAGAAAAGTGCTATATAAATTCAGTCCATTTACCAGAATGCATCTACTCGCTGCCATGAGACCCACCTGATTCGCTATCGATGCGTCGAGGTTAGAACCTCGATTGATCTGTTATCTGACAGCAATTTAACATTCGTACCTGTTAAAGTGGCTACTGAATGTAAATTATGGCCTTAACCGTAACCCCTAAGTTTCAATCACATACAAAATGTAACATACAATCCAAGTAGACCCTTACTTATTTAGCACCTTGTTGTTATTGTTATGTCTTAACTCTAATAACTTGTTAAATGACCTTAAATCCCATTGTGGTTGTGTACAGAACCAAAGCTGCAGATGTTTGTCCTTGTCTGATTATCGATGGCCAAATGACTGTATATTAAGCCTTCTTATAGAAGTGTACATTATACTGGTAATTTAACATGACGATGGGTCATGATAACCTATTTCTAATAAATACTCCGTTATGAAATGCAGTTGGCTCGTTTTAATTAATATAACAAACACTGATGGTAACATGTGTTGAACCCAAAGGTTAGTTGATTTTTCTTTTAATGCTAAATGTTTCCCCAATGCTGAATGGCAGCAAGTAACTGTTTGAAGTTTTAAGAAGAATTTGATGACGACTAAGATTCAAGAAGCAGAACCATCCTTCCATGGTTTTCTAGCTAGGTCAAGGTAACAACGGGTCCTGGAGGGAAATCCAGACATGCTCCTTCAGCTCTTCCAGCTCCTTCTGGCCTTCAGGCCAGAAGAGTTAGATATTGGCCCCTCAGTGGGACATGCCTGTAAAACCTCCATAAGGAGGCATCCAGATCAGATTTGAAATCACACAGCCACCTTCTTTCAGTGTGAATGAGAAAACCATCTCATTCATTCTATTGCATGATGGAGATCCTCGCTTTATATTTAAGACTCCTGTATCCCAGATCTCGTTCTTTCAGTTCTGATGTGCATCTCGTGAGTAGGGCTGGACGATAATTCAATAACGATATATATCGATCGATAGACGTATGGTTCAATGTTAAAAAAACTTCAATAATAAGTTCAATAAAATAACAGTGCATTCTAGCCCATCATGTAGGTTAATTCTACAGTCATTACATCCTCCCAACCAATCACAAACGCAGGATAGCTCCCTCAGCCTTCAGAGAGTTCAGAGAAAACTTTTTTCTTTTTTAACACTTACACAGTTTTCTTAAAAAGTCGATTGAATAAAGGGTTGTGTTTGAATCCATTTATTTAAAAATAGGTAATTAAGCAACAGCATAAAATGGCCAGGGCTGCACTTAAAACGTATATTTTGAATTTCTTTGATAATTATTGATATCGATCAATATGATTTCTATTTTATTGATATGCGTTTCTTCTATATCGTCCAGCCCTACTCGTGAGCATTGCTAAGGGTTAGAAGCTAGATTAACCTTTTTTTTTTTTTTTTTTTTTTTTTTTTTGACGACTTCACCTTTTAGGATGAAGTCCTTCTACACCAGAACAGACCAGATCAACGCCCTTAATCAAACCTGCAAAACCCTGATCAGTGTGTGCATGCCCTGCAGACAATTTACTCTAATTAAAAGTAAAGGAGATCACAACACGTCTAAGATTTACACCCTCTAGATGCAACTTTATTGGCAAAATCTTACACAAGTGGGGGGGGGGGGGTACATACTTTTCTCTCACAACTCATCTGGCTAATGTCTTGAAACAGCACACTGATCACCGGAGAGCCCTCATCTGAACACTTAACCCTTTTGTTGCAGATGCAGCACAAGTTCATGGTTTGAAGGCTTCGTCCTTGGCGAGTTCAAGGCCTTTCCATCTCCTTATGGAAACTTTGTATTTGTCTCCATCATTAGATTCACCTAAAACCCTCCTGAGGATGACTCTCATCAGAGTGACGGTGTTTGTATCGCTGTTCTCCGACACCACAAGGTCCAAGGTGTCCCCAGCTTTAACCTGACCAAACGAGAAAGTTACATTTTATACAAGAGCCCTGGGGGAGTTTGAAGACAACCTTATTTAACAGGAAGAGGCACGCACCGTTTTACTTTTCTTGATTAGTTTCTGTCCGTTTAGTCTGAGCTTGTTGCTGTAGAAGGCATCCTCGATTTTGCTGTTGTAAGAAGAAGAAAGTTAAGTCTCTCTTTAAGATGGTGCCATGGATAATTATTTGCCCGTTTCAGATTTCTTCCATTTCCTTCTTCAACTCAAAACCAATTTTTATATCAGTTCTTAATGTAAATCAAACTTCAAACCAACCTAGCCCCGATCTACTTTGCAAAATGGCTTCAATTCAACCATATTGAAAGGGTTTTGGAGCATCACCAGCCCGGTTAACACTTGGATTTAAGTACAACCTCTACAAAAAAAAAAAAGCACTTGCTGGTGTGCTTTGGCTCACTGTCCTGCTGTGTAAACTAAATGTGCTTCAGCTTAATGTAACAAACCGATGGCCGGACCGTCTGCCTCACGGTTTTCTAGGAAAGCAGAATTCATGGCGCCGTCAATTACGGCAAGACGTCAAGGTTACGCCTGATGTAGCTTGACACGCCTTTAAAAACTCTCATAAGTCCACAGAATATTTGTCATCAAGATTTTGTTTCTGTTTGGCATATGTGAGCTAAATAAAGACTATTTAAGCTTGCAGTGCTTCAGATGTTGTTCTGGGTTCTTTTGTAACCTCCTGGGTAACTCCTACACACTCTTAAGAGTAATTTTGGTTGGCAGGCACCTGATGGGAAGATCCATCACTGGTCAATGACATTGTTTCTTATCTACTGTTGAATTTCTATAAATTGATGTGTAGCATTTTGAGGTATTTTACCATACTTCATGTCGGACTGATTCCATTTGGGTGGCTTCTTGATCCTTCATTCAGGGTTCCTACAGCATAAGGCAAGTTAAATTCAAGACTTTTTAATGCAACTTGAAATAAAAAGTTAAGCCCAACTTCACGATAAACAAGAAAAACCTGGTTGCGACAACTTCACCCAAATGTTTATTTTAACATAAACCATTACTTTCTGGCCCAGTGGACATGTTTAACATTTAGAAAAACATTCCATATAGGAAGAAATTACAGATATATTTTTAACAACTACTGAACTTAATTCACAAACTTTGTTTGGTTCCCTACTAAAACAAACTATAAATCAGTTTTAAAAACCACAACATAACCAGCGCAGACTCTTTTTCGCAGCTATGATCCGGCCGCAACAGTTTTTATTGGTTCTGCTATCGGGACGGAACCAATAATGGTTACATTGAGCCGTTCGGTAAATCTAAAAAAAAATATAATTGTGTCAATTATTTTACTGTTTGGTAAGGATTACAAAAATAAAATCCTATTTATGACCTGTTAACAATTTTAAGACCTAAGAAAGACTGATTTAAGACATTTTAATGTTAATTAAGGCCTTAGTTTTATATTACAGAATTCAATGCCTTTTAAGACTTTTTAAGGATCCGCGGGAACCCTGTTCATTATCAGGCAGTAATCGGACGTGGGCGTGGCTAGAGAAACCGAGCTACTAAAATGTGAGAAATCGCAGTCAGTTCATGGGGCAGTTATATTTTCACATAAGGTCGGGTTGGTCTGAGATTTTTTTCCCACGCATTAAATAATATGAAAGTTTTTTTGTATTTACTCAGATTATCTTAAAATTAGTTTGATGATCTGAAACATTTAAGTGAGGAGAAAGGAAACAGAAAAAATCTGTAACGGGATGGGCGGTGTTTCAAAGCACCTTTAATCTCGGATATGTTTTTCAGATGTGCAAAATTAAGTGTAAATCCTACTTACTTGCGTGCTAAATCCAAACCAGCCTTTAAGATAACGTCATAGCGGAAAGACGGCACATATTTCTCCATGTCTTTATAGTCTTTAGGCAAATTAGGATCTACGTCTTCATAATCGCTCTCCTCGGGGTCATCTTCATCCTCCTCTTCCTCGGCTGTACGCGGAGGAGCTCTTCTCTTGCTTTTAAATCGCAGAGGGTGCAGAGACCAGGTCTTGACGGCGGGCCGGTGACCGCCAAGTGCAGGGAAAGTGGCGCAACCCCACAGCTGCCGGGTGTGAATGGTCCTCGGGCACCACTCAGTACTCCGTGGTCCATAACCAGCTGCTAGCAGGTGACGAGGGTTTAACTGGCCGAGCTGCTTCATAGCAAGTACCTGCAGCACCAGGCTTTGCATGCTAGCACCCAAACCTGTCACTGGAGAAATATGCACAATCAGAAAGATATTCACTATTTAAACTGCCTCGGTTAATGATCTTGTGCTAAACCCACTCCCTTTCCTCTACGAGCATTGATTTTAAAACACGTGTTTTTTTAGCCTCTTTGGCTCCCTGTCTGCACTATGATCATGTTTAAATGTTATTGCTTGTTTTAATGTTATGGAAGATTTTGTTTGAATTGTCAGGCTCCTAAAATTTAGCCAATCCATTAAGGTCTGCAAATCGTATGTTGTTGCACATTCTCAGGCCAAGGCTCATAAGACTGATATGCAATAGCTCTCTTAGCGCTCTGACCTAAACCAGCGGAGCAGCCTGCCTGGACCCTTTACAGCTGCACCGTATTGATCTTTTTAAAAAGTAGCTCCATAAAACATATGACTGACTAAAAACGTGTTGAGCGCGCATCTTTTGGCCGTTATTGCGCAACTTTTAGTTTAGTTATTGTTTTAATGTGGAGATGTTTTCTTTGTGCTGTGCTATTTTCCTTTGTTTACTTTAGTTGGCTCCTGCTTCCTCTATCGCTGTTTAGACCCATCACCATCAGGCATGTCACTACAGAACAAGCGAACAAACAAAGCTCCACTTCACAACTCACAGGACCTAAAAAGATGGGCCTTCAGTGGTGTCGTGGAGTCCATGTCTGGACGACTCAGTACTCTCCAAGGTGGGTGGTCATAATGTAATGCCTTATTGCAAACATTTGTTCTGGACTTGGGACTTCTGTGATGATCGATGGGGAGCTTGGAAGCATTGCTTTATCGCCATATAACCCGTTACCTCAGCAACCCAAACCTCATAAGTAAAAGACAATAGATAAATAGTTTTAATATTACTGATATTATTATCTAGTGCTGGCAGGAAGGTCGATAGGGTTGTGACCCTGCCTTTTATAACGTCATATTAAGTATTATTTACTTCAGGAAAGCCTTTAGAAGACCGTTGTTTTGTACTTTTAAGCGACATTAATAATTATTTTAAAATAATCAGCGACTAAACAGCTACATTTAGCATTCCTTCAAAATAAAAGCCCCGCACAGTTCCATCACGGTTTGTGTCACTCGTGTGAAATATATTTTCATAAATATGCACCAACCAATTCCGTATAACAGTTGCAACAATTATTTTTTGAACGGATAAAAGTTAGCAGCAAACAAAACTAACGCCGAGTGCAGACGCCTGTACTTAGACAATCGATTTATTTTGAAGTTTTACAGGAAGTGTCCTATTTGTTAGCGAGCTGTCAAAACAACAAACCTAAAATAACATGTTGTTGAGTTTTCTGACCCCGGCCAAATCCTTTGTAGTTTCTCCCCTCAAATCTATGCGTTTTATTTATGTATTTATACTCGGTCGCATGTTGAGTAAATTGCTTAGAGCGGAATCACGTACGGTTAGCTTAGCGCCTCTTTAGTCGAGGCGCTCGTAGATTACTCGTGCAACCCAACAGCTTTTACTATGAAAACATCAAACTGGCAGCATATTCATTAGTTTAAACTGATATTTTGAGGCACACACTCACCTAAGGAATAACCTTTCATTCTTCTGCACTTCGTCGACTTTTCTGAGCCTGCTCTCTGTTTGCAGACTGGCAGCAGCTGTACATTTACTGCCACCTATCGCTTGGACGGGGAATTGCGGCGTGAGTTATCACTGAGTTGACGCTGCAAACTAACAAAGCAATGCCGTTTTCTTACAGGAGCACAAAAATGTTTTTAAATGCTGTATGAATTAAAAATGGGGTTTAACAATAAGCCATTTGCGTTCTTCTTTCACTCTTTAGGTGGGATCTCTTATGTTTGCAAACACTCAGCAGTGGCATAAATGTCATATTTTAATTTATCAACGATCTATTTGAACAGTCATTTATCAATATGGAATATTACACAACAAGCTACAACAATAATTGTTAAAAGCAATAATTGGCTCCACAGCTATGAATTTACCACTGGCACCACTGGAGCTTTGTCTCCAACGGACCTTTTGTCTATTTTTGGATATTGGAAGTTTTGACTTCTGGGTACAAATGTAATGCACAAATAAACCACACCCTTTGACAAAAATATAGTGCCACTAGATAACAACTGTATTTTCTTCCTTTTGCCTATTAAAAATGAAATAAAAAAAGGTCAGAGTCCTGTTGTTATACTTCTTTGTGTGGTGATATTTGAAAACCTACTTTTTACTGAAATTGTACTTAAAGTTTAAGAAGCAATACCCTGATCAGTTTTTGTTCCTCAGTTCACAGTTTGGGTCTTATTCCAGTGCTTGAAAAAGCGGTGACACATCAGAATACCTTGTACAATAGTTTGAACTGATGTTTCTAAAAAAAAGTCTGCAGTTATTTATAAATGTCTCTGGAGCACGGCGGTGGCCCAGGATTAGAGCCCTCCACCCAACACAGTGTCCTCAACACAGGCATCACATGTTCGAATCCCGGCCTGTGAACCTTCGCTGCATGTCTTCCCTCTATCTCCGAACCCTGTTAACTGTCAAATAAAGGCCACTGGTGTCAAAAAATAAATAAAAAAATGAAATACTTTCCCAAAAAACTTCAGTTCTCTCATGTTGATCTTGACAGGGTTCCTCAGACCTTCCCATTGTTTTTGTCTGAGTATTTGTCAGTCCAGTGAATGCTGACAAGTAAAGTTTTTTTAAGCTGTCAAGATTACTAGCTGCAATCAAGTTTTAGGGTGATGCATGCAACCGTCACCATCTGGAAGGTATAAAAACGTCTTGGATTTAAAGTAATACTCACAGGTCTCAAATCTTCAATTAAAACACAAGCAACATTTGTACCCACACAACGGGAGAGTCCCGGACATTTATTGCAGTTTAAAAATTTTCCAGCATATTTCAAATTCCAATACACGTTTTCAAGAGTAATCTTATTAATGCCAATTTAAAATGTTTATTCAGTTTTGTTTTGTGTAAATAATTTACATTAACATTCAGTTCCACTACGGGTTATAATGTCTAATTGCATCATATGCATAATACTGGTGTTTACGTTATTGAAAAGTATGAAAAAAAAAAAAAAAGAAACAAATGTCATGTGCTAGAATGCATACAATATGTCTCTGTAAGATGCTTTACCAGGTCCATATTGTAAAATTTGTTGATTTTTGCAAGTCTTGATGTAAGTGCATTGACGTTTTTTGCATAAACAGTCTGTAAGACCCACTGCAGACTCCCAGAAGTCAAAGTCTCCTTTCGGCACCATGATAGTACATCTTTGTGTTCTCCTGTAACAGACTGTAAAATGAAGCATCATTCATTTATAGACCCACAATGGACATACAATTAATAATGCTGGTGGTTTACATTCATGTACGACTTATGGTTTTCACACAGTGTCTTAGCAGTGGGAGATCATGCAAAGTAAGACATGGCATTCATCTTGCTCAGATCTTTGCCCCTCACCGTGTTTACATTTGACGGTTCACCAGATCACATTCATCGCTTCAAAGGTTCTGAAGGTTCATGGTAAACCCGTCTTTTTTTTTTTTTTTTTTTTTTTTTGTCCACCTGATTGGTTTGTAGCACAAGTCAGCTTCGGTCGTGGCAGTAGGAAGCAGAAATAATATTTAAGACAAAAATATTCACACTGTGTAGCTTTTTTGTTTGTATACGGGTGATTCTGAAGGTACAGCAGAAGTCTTGTGTTATTGCATTTAGCTGCTCCAGAACAAACTTCCTCTTCAGTTCCTCCAATTCTACAATTACATTACATAACAAAAATGCTCGGTTTCAAATTTAGCACTAATTCCTCGAGCCAACTGTCCGGCATGGTGGTGAATGGGGTGATGATTTGGGGACCTTGAAGTCACTAAATCGTCAACAAGCATAGACGTATAGAAAGCTGCACTGGATCTACAAATCTTAATGAACTGAAGCAACATCGTGAAGGGGAGCTGACTAATTTTCCTTCAACAATAATATGAGAGGCTGATAAGGTCAGAGGCATCACTGCGGTAAAAAGCTCTGCAAACTCTTGGTCCAGGTTTCCTTTTTCCACACAGCTTTACCACACAGACCAGATCCGTTTTTTATGATGCCCTGACATGTAAAACACTAGAGCTGAAAGAGGGTGTGCTTTCCTTTTATACCACCGCTGGATCTCTCAGAAGCTGCTAGCACCAGCACCAGAAAACCATACGTAACTGTGATATCCTGTTGGTTTGGCTGGATCGGTCAGTGTGACGTGAATCGGAGCAGGTCTGTTCCGGTCTGCTGTCTGTGGATGTAAAAGGCTTTCTGGAGAACCGAGGACGTTGATGTGTAAAAATGAGTTATAGCACTTTACAAGAACGAGAAATGCTTTATCGATAACTTGTCCTGATGATTTTGGAGCTTTTCGTATTGATCGGCGTTCTCTGTGATGATTATTGATGTTCATCGTTACGCGTTGTCATTGTTATTGCTGGAATCACAAAGTCTGTTGAAATCTGCCCTCTCTTTTTTTTTTTTTCCCGTCCCATTATTTCTGGATCATCTGCTTCGATAAAACATCGTGAGGGAAACATGAGAGATAGCTCGACTGCCTTATGAGGTAACTGCAGCGTCAGGTTTCATACGCTGTGTTCGGATCTCCAACGGTATGGCGATGGTGTGCAACGTAACAGTCTTTGTCTCCTTGGTTTTCACTGGAAGCTGATCTGATTTTGTTTTTTCCTTCTTTCCTCTGGACCGGTGTGCAGCTCTTATTGCTTTGGCAGTTCACACAGTCAAAGCCCAGGCAGGTTGTTTCTAATATTAACGCCGTTTCTGGCTTGCTTGCCCTCTCTGTTTCTGGTATTGACGGTGAATGCATGCTACAGAGGCCCCGCTGTGTTTTTTTTTATTTTTTTTTAGAGGCCTCGCATTCACAAAGACGTCTCCAAGCAGGAGCCGTTTCTGTGGAAAGATCTGTGGTTGTGGCAGTTTTCGCTGCAGTGGACGATGAGCACGGGGTAGCACAGGGCGTCGTCGTAGCGCGGGGGCTCCTCCTCGTCCGTGGCCAGGCGCTCTGACAGGCAGCGGGTGTTTTCGCTGGGGCTCTCCTGGTCGTCCAGGCTGCCGCTCCTCCAGAAGCAGCTCCGCTGGGAGCCGTAACGGCGGGCCAGGGAGAAGCGGCTGCCGCTGAAAGGGATGCGGGAGCTGGCGCCGGTGCAGATGCTCAGGGCGCTCCTGGAGAACACGGAGGAGCAGCTGATGGCCCGGTGGCAGCGCTCGCAGTTCTGACGGACCCCGCCGAAAGTGTTCGGACGCTGCGCCAGATCCATCAGGCCGGCCTCTGAGTAACTGGGCACCAGCTGCTGGTTGGAGCGAATGTGCCACTCCAGCTCGGTGCTGTCGATGGTGTTGACGCGGGGGATGCGGCGCCAGTACGGCCGATCCTCACACGGCGTCGCGGGAAGGTAGTCCTGGCCGAAAAGCTTCTCCACGCGGTAGTGAACGTACGCAGTGCGGTACTCGGTGAAGACTCTGAGAGGCCAGGAGAAAGTGAGGAAGGATGCGAACCAGAAGACGTACTGGGACAGATACCAGGGGTGGTGCTCTGGGTCCGTCAGCACCATCACGTACTCCTTCAGGTCGATGTTTTTCAGGTGCATGCCCTCTCTGGCCTCCATGTAGTCGTCCAGGCCTTCGTTGTCGGTGAAAAACCTGGCTCTCTGCGTCAGGTACGAGTTCTCGGACTCTACGTTGGCGAAGCTGAAGCACTTGGTGAATCGCATCTTGGTGAGAGGAGACTTCTCCAGGCCCAGGAGCTGCTTGGAAACATCTTTGACCCCGCAGTGACCGTAGTCGAATTCGGCCTCGGCGACGTGGGTGTTGACGCGCTCGTGGTACACCTGGGTGCTGGTATAGGCGTCTCCGTTGCGATAGCGCGTTACCTGTCGGGTTCGCCGCACGTAGTGGTAGCTGATGGCCTTCCACCAGATGCAGGGCTTTGCTTGCTGCATCCTCTGGATGCGCTCGAAGATGCCCTCGACGTCCACCTTGTGCTGCAGCTCGTTCTTGACGTGGCAGTGCCAGCACTCCACCAGATACACCAGGTAGAGCATGCCCAACAGGGCGAGGGGGATGTAGATGTATCCGTCGGAGCAGGGGCTGTCGTGGTACATCATGGACTTTCCTTTGAAGGCGCTGTCAAAGGTGAGCCGGGTCACCTTGGTGACGTGGCACCAGACCATCGCCCCCATGCAGCCGTACATGAGGACGGACAGGAGGAGGCATTTCCAAAAACTCTCCCGACATAAGGACTTGCTCAGAGATTGCTTCAGGGGTCTTTGCTGTAACAAAAAACAATGAAACAGAAGCATAATTTATAACTAAAGACCAAAACTCCTACAACTTTGAACTGCTTTGCTACAAGGGAAACAAGCTAAGACATATTTCACATTTATGAAAGATTTGCACTTACTGGTCACTTGATTAGGTACGCCTGTTCAATTACTTGTGAACACGTAGCGAATCAGCTAACTACATGGTAGCAACCCAGCACATTTATAAATCTAGACCTGGTGACCGCGACTTGGTGAAGTTCAAACCAAGTATTCGAATAGGGAACAAAGGGGATTTCAGGGACTTTGAAGCCTTGCTGAAATACTCAGACCAGCCAGACAGACTGGTCTGAGTATTTCACAAATGGCTCAGTCATCAGGATTTCCATGCACAGCCACCTCCGGTTAAAAGAGAACGGTCCAAAAGGGAAATATATCCAGTGGGCAGCCGTTGTGTGGTTGAAAATGCCTTTTTTTATGTAAGACATTGGAGGAGAATGGACAGACCGCTTCTAGATAATAGAACGGCAACCGTATCTCAAATGACCATTATTATAAAAAAAAAAAAAAAAAGAGTTTTCCTGGTGCAATGAGTCTCAATTTCAGCTGCAATATTGAGGGGATAAGTCAGCATTTAACCTGAACAACATCAAAGCCTGGATCTGTCTTGCCTTCCATCAACGATTCAAGCTGCTGGTTGTGAAGAAATAGTATAGGGGATATTTACGAGGCACATTCTGGGCCCCTTAGGACCATGTGAGCACCATTTAAACATCAAGTTTGACCATGTATACCCCTTTATGATAACAGCACTCTCGTCTTTAATGGCTTCTTCCAACAGGATGTCAAAAAGGTAATCTCAAACTGGTTTCTTGAAGATGACTGAGTTCACTTTATTGCAATGGCCTCCACAGTCAAGGAATCGCAATCTAACAGATTACCTTGGGGATGTGGGGAAACAGGATTTTCACGTCATGGCTATACAGTTGACATCTGTAGAAACTGTGTGATGCTATTATGTCAATATGGGGGGGGGGGGGGGGGGGGGGGGGCGGGACTCTTTAAACTATGGGCTGCCACATGGCTCTGTGGTAGAACAGGCGCACTATGGAGGCCATGCATCTGTCCCGGGTTTGTCTCAAGGCCCCGGGCCATGTCATCCATGTTCGCGCTTCTCTCTCTTTCTCCGACCTCTTTCCTGTCAGGTTACTGTCAAATAAAGGCAACCACTTGCAAACTGTTTTAATTCCTGAGACATATTGTTGAAGCAATGCCAAAAAGAATTAAGGCAGATCCGAAGGCATCAGAAGAGGATAATAAGCTGTACCTAATAAAGTGACGCCTGAAGCTAATTGTTTTGATCAGGAGGGGACCCTCTGAAATACAGAGGATTTTAGTCTTTGCTTTCTGCGCAAACATCTAACAGCGACTGAGAAGAGAAGGGAAAAGCTTATGATCCAGTCCTTAAGGTGATGCTTAAACGTGGTTGGAAAGTTGTGAGCGCAAATCCAATAGTCCTGACTTCAACTCTTTTTGCTTGGCCCAATTGTCGACTTGACTTGTGTGGAGAAAAAAAGTGAACATTTTAACATGATCCTCAAATACTGAGGCGGTACTGGTGAAGACCCGACAGAGACTCCACTTCCTGAAGGTTCTCAGGACGAACAAACTGAATCAGAGGCTGCTGGTGACCCTCTACCATTACCACCAATGAATCCCCAATAAGTCATGGCATTTCAGCCTGGTACGCTGGGTGCTCAGCAGCCAATAGGAAGCCATCCTTAAAGATCCTTCCCACCCAGCGCATCACCTGTTTGCACTGATTCCATCAGGCAAACAGGTGACAAAATAAAAATAGAAAAATCAGACTAAAGAAGAGTTTTTAATCCTTGGGCCATTAGATACAGGAAAACTCATGGTCTGAAAGAACATTTAATTCCCCCTTTTGGAGATCATGTGCAATATTACATTTATTATTTATGTATGCACACAAACACACTTGCACATGAACTGTATGTACGATACTAAAAATATAGTTTTTCTCTTTCATCAATATTTTTGATCATTTATCCATTTTTCATAACTTTTCTTCTTTTTCTTAATTTCAGTGCAATGAGGGAGTGGCACCTGTAATTCCATTGTATCATGACAATAAAAGGTACTACTGCTACTTTAATTTCACATGTTAAATAGGAGCTATGACTGACATGGCCATAAAATGTATATCCTTGGATATCTAATATCTATTGAAATCTACTGTTTATTTGTATTGCTACAGGAAAACTCTTAACTGGAACCAACAAGAGAAAACACATAACCCATGTCTCAGCAGCTGTTTTCAGATCCTAGGGTTGAGTTTTAGGGCATGGTCACATTTTAGATCTGTTACATCTGAACTCTTCAGTTAAAGTTTTTTTTTTTTTATTCACCCAACAGAACAACATGGCAGACAATTCAAATTGAAGGCATTTTATTGGCTTTTACATATCAAAGAATATGTAAATTTGAGGGTTTTTTTTTTAAACATCCAGGGCGTTATAAAATAGACGTTTTGGCAGGAGTGTAAATTCCAGATGTATTTTGCTTTGAATTGTCTTTTTGTCCATTCAATTAATTATCTTGTTTCTCTGAGTTATTATAACACTTTTTATTTCATCCTTTGTTGTTTTTCTACGCGGTTTCTCGGAATGTATTTCAGTTGATATAGCTTTGCACTTCTTTTTAACCTGGTTTCAGTTTCCTAGGTAACATATTGTGTGTTTCTATCCCCCTTCTAACAGCCCTGGTGTAGTAAGATCACTCTGCTCAGCAGGTTTTAGGTGTGTCTCTGCTTTAACACCTGAAACAAACAAATGAATTACTCATCATCAAGTACGTATTGCAGCTTGCTGTCTTGCTCACGAGGGATGGAGCGGGAAATGAATAGAGGGATTGAGGCTGTTTCCTGCAGTAATGGAGGTGCTGCTCCAATCTGTCATGGTGAAAAAAAGGGGGCAGAGCTGAAAAGCATAGCCATCAATTTTCTGGTTTATCTACAGGTTCTGGATTAAAGAGGCTGAAATGAGCATCCTCTGTGGGGTGGCTGGGCTCTGCCTTAGAGATAAGGTAAGGAGCTTAGAGCAGCTGCTGTTCTTTTGCATCAAAAGGAGTCAGATGAGGTGGTTTGGAAATCTGTTCAGGATGTCTCATTGGGCCGTCCTTTTTCTGGAAGATCTCACAGAGAAGAGACGGCTGGGCAGGCCCAGAACTCATTCAAGGGATTATATGGCCCCTCAGGCCTGGATTGATGGATTGATGGATCATCATCAGTTCCTACAAAGTCCAGTAATTAATTAAAACCAGGTGTATTGTAGCAGGGAAACGCTTAAAACATTCAAAGCACAGAGTCCAGTTTGCTAAGTTTAATTTTATCGTTAGCAAATCTTTAAAAAAAAAAAAAGCACCAAGACCTTCTTGTAATCCTTAAAAGGGATCTTAAGCAATAGTTTTCCAGGCTTTCTCAACAATTTTTTATATTTACATTGCTTTTTTAAATATTTTTTTCCTGTACTTTAACATTTTCAATGATTGACTGATCCAAGTCTGTTACAAACACTTTATTCCCATTCATTTTATGTAATATTTATCTACCCCAAATACCAAAAAATGGATTGGGGCTCCAACGAGGTGCTTTCCAAAAAGCTTTTAGCTCAACTAGATTAACTAAAACAGTTGTGAATATATTATTATTCTCCATTTTATTAGGCTATAATGTTCAGATAATGTTTCACAAATAAGCATTTTTGGGCCCAAAAACATCTTATGTTCTCCGCCTCTTATCCAAACTGCACAATGCGCGGTCACAGTAAGTTCGAAAAATGGCTGAAAGAGCAGCCAAACTTTCTAAAAAAAAAAAACTGTAAAAACAATGAAAATATTGATCATAACCACTTCCAAAGATTAAAAGGTTTATTTCTCACATATTTGGTTTTGCTTCCATCACAAACTTCTGTTTTATCTACATTTTATGTGACAGACCAACACAAAATGCATGATTGTGAACTGGAAGAAAAACAAATTGTAGTTTTAATATTTGCTTTTTACGTTTTTTTTACAAATAAATATCTGAAAAGTGCTGTCTGCATATGTATTCAATGCCATTTACACTGACACTCAAAATGAAATTCATTTTAAAAGTAATTATATTCCACAGTCACCTAGAGTAATTTAACCTCAGCATATATGCAGTTGTTCTAGGAAGGCCTCAGATGTTTGTTGGAGAGCATCAGATATCAAGCAGCATCATGAAGTCCAAGGAACCCAGCAGACAGGTCAGGGATAAGTAGGTTTGGGTCATTAAACAACATCACAGCTTTATCTATCATCTGACAATGGAAAGTATGGACTAACTGCAAATTGCTGACCAATACAGACAGGCCGGGCGCGGAGACCAGCTGCAGAGATCCACAACTAAGTCTGCAGGACAACTATTAGTGATGCACTGCACACGAGACATGGTGGTGGGTGCATCATGCTGTGGGGATACTTTATTTCAGCAGAGCAAGGCTAGCTAGTCCGAGTTGACGGAAAGATGAATGTGATCTAGAAGCCACATAAGACTTGACGCTGGGCTGGAGGTTCACCTTCCAGCAGGACAACAACACTAAACACAACCTGAGCTGCAGTTTTATGGTTTAAATCAAAGCATATTCTTGCGTTAGAATGACCCAGTCAAAGTCTTGACCTAGATCCAATTGAGAATCTGCTGCAAGAGCTAAATATATATTTGTATGCAGACTCTCCATCTAATCCTACTGAGCTTGAACTGTTTTGAAAAATTAGAAAAAGATGGCAAACATATGTCTTAGATGTAAAAGTTGGTGAAGTCCTATTACAGGTTTTGCAGGGCAATGGGATGGTTTGTTTTAATCACATAAAATCTCAGTGAAATACATTGAGGTTTGAGGCTGTGTCATGATGAAATGGGGGGAAAAGTTGAATGGGTTGTGATAATATGCTTGGGTTTCCATCAACATCTGCAGCTTGCAGCTTTGAGCATACTAAATGACAAGGTTATTCTCCTTGTAGATTTTACATTCTTTACACGTCAGGATGTGGCGCTGCCGTCTCATACTGTTATTTTTCTGAAACCGCAGGCCTCCTGCAGCAGAGAAAGGTAACAGGCAGGTAAGGATGCTGCACCTGAATACCTGATCGTTTTCACTGAGAGACAGCAAGCTGGTGTAATGAAGAAATCTCCACGATCTGCAGCATGCACGCTTTGCATATGTGCGTTAAAACCCCAAAAACAAAACAGACTCTCACCTCCTCCCTGGTGTCCTCCTCGTAGACGGTGGTGGTGCTGCTTTCACTGGCCGCCGCAGCCGAGGCTGGTGGAGACATGGTGACTGACAACAATGCGAGGCGTGGAGTGGAGTGGGACCGAGGAGGGATCTCTAGACCATTTATCTGCCCGGGCAGCGGCTTTCATCCCACCCGCGACCATCTGGGGACGTTTCCGTGGGGAGCAGCGTTCCTGCGGAGGCTCGGAGGAAGAGGAGGCGGTGTTCCCGCGGCATCCTGCCGGCGCCCTGCCTCGGTCGTCAGTGCCGCAGTGACATGATGGGAGATGATGCCGGATTAGCTGGTCGTCATTACGAACGGATGGTGCCCTGCCCCACGGGGGGCCCGCTCTGGATCCACCGTGCAGCGGGGAGACGGGGCGTGGTGGGTCCGCCGTGCGCGGTGCTGGCTGCCCGACTGAGGCAGGTGGGATGTTGTTGCGTAAAGCCGCGACTTAAAGGGAAAGTCCAACCTCATGCACGGTCCCGTTTATTATTACAGGTGCATCTCAATTAAAGAAATACATTTATTGCGAAAAATGTATTTCAGCAATTCAATTAAAAAGTAAAATTCACTTAAGTAGATTATAGAGGTTGAAGTTATGGTATCACGCAATTCATTTTTGCAGCTCTTTTTTTTTCCTTTCTTTCTTTTTTTTTTTTTTTTTTTTTTTTTTTGGCAACGTACAGTCAATATTCTGTAAATTATTATTATTAATTAGAATATCTGTCCCAATGAGGCTCATTTGTCAGATTCAAAGTCTGTCGTGGCTTTCTTTAGGCTTCTTAGACAACTTTATTTGTCATTCACAGAACGAAATTTCGTTTGCATACAGCTTGAAAATGTCAGTGAATTGCAGTAGATTTCAGAATAAAGTAAATTACAGGATAAAATTACAGGATATAGTGCAACAGTGATTTCACAGTACTGCATTTCTGACCCAAAATGCAGAGAAACTCTCAGGAGAAAACCAGGACTCAGATAAATTATACTTATTCTCTCCAACGAGTAACAATAAATAAGTGAGATCTGGACTGCTGCGTCTTCGTGGGAGATCAGGAGCTCTGGACACAGATGAGAGAATGAGACAGGATGGAGTTAAACGAGACAACAGGCAGCCGTCTTTATTTGAGGTGAGTTGGTTGTCCGCTTAAAAAAAAAACAGGACAAAAAACCCGGCGAATATGAGAAATTCGTAGGAAAGCTCAGCTGGATATCGAGGTGAGAGACAAGAACAATTACAAGTACTTCTAGGCATGCTAGAAGTACCATATGTTGAAGCTCACCTGCAGCTGATATGTCCTGCCCGGCAGCAAGCCTCCAGGAGCGCCCTCTGGTGGACAAACCTGTACTGAGCAGAAGTAACCAGGCCCACAAGCCCCTTTGGAAAATAACAACCTTTCAGCGAGCGAGTATATAAACATACTTTTCATTAAGCACACATTTCTGTATTAAAACACATTTTTAATCGGTTGAATGTAATATTCTAATCTTAAAAGTTTTGTTTTCATTAGATGAAAGTAAAGCATTATCATTGTTAGTAGAAACAACAGCTTTAAAAAAAACCTATTTGTGAATAATTGATGGGGTTACTGAAACATATTTAGTTTTTGATACTATTCGAAATTTTTGAATATGTCTGTACCTACAAAAAAAACAATACATTACATAACAGACACAATAAAGATCAGCAGCGATCAGAAAGCTACTGCAGTCTGTCCATAAGGTGTCTTCCAGTGCTATGGGGTGATTTATTTGAACAATGTGGTAATGAATGAATAAGAATAACAATAGGAACTTTTTCAGTCTGTTGGGTTTTGGGTTTAACTAGATGGGAGTGCAGGGAAAAATACAACGTGTCTGTGGTTTAGTGGAGTCTATTGCAATGGAGCTGACTTTCTTCTGGAGTCTGCAGGTGTAAATGTCAGTCAGAGAGGGCGGCTGGTATCCAGTAACTTGTTCTGCTGACCTCACCACCCTCTGCAGGTTCTTCCTGTTCTCCTGAGAGCAGAGGAGAACCGTGCAGCGATGCACCAGGACGCTCTCTGTCACTGACCTGTGGAAGTTTGTGAGAAGTTGGTGAGGGAGGGGAAGGTGCTTTAACTTCCTGAGCAAATTAAGTCATTGTTGGGCTTACCTGGTGAGCTCCAGGTGAGGTCAGCAGAGATGTGGAAACCCAGGAACTTGTAGTTCTTGACGCTTTCAACCTCTTTGCCATGTATTGAGAGGGGAATATGTGTGGTGTGCTTCGATTCCCTGAAGTCCATCATTACTTCCTGTGTCTTTGAGATGTTTCCAGCACCATAGAGTCAAATGCTAGACCTCCTCTCTGTGTGCCCCCGACTCATTATCATCAGAAGTCACTGCCATCTCAAGGCTCTCCCAACAAATCTCCTCATTTCTCCTTCTGTTGACCATTACAAGCTGTCGGATTCCTTCGACGCCATCGCTAACTCACCCGCCTGTCCATCCTCCAACCTTCCTCTGTTCTACAATCTCCTACTATGGAAAGAAACAAGAGATGAAATTGTTAACCCAGCCGCCTTTCACCACCAGCGTCAACCTCTATGGACAAGACTCACCTTACCTCACTTCCTCCAGCAGCAAGAACCTCTTTTCAGCAATTTTTCAAAGCATTATTCAAAACATCATCAGTCAGTGTTAATCGATATAATGCATTTCCCTTAATTAATTGAATTGCTGAAATAAAATATATTTTCAATAAGGTGCATGTGTGTTACCTTGTAATCCCTCAGAATGAGTCCCATATTATCACAGGGACTGCAGATAAATGGAGTATACTTTATGACAGCATAATCAAAATTATTTTAAATACTTTTCTAATCAAGCAAAAAAATATTTAAAAAATGCAACACGATGGTCGCAAAATGTCTTCCAGGTGGTTCCACTAGTTTTCCAACCAAATTCTGACCAACATTCCAATCAATATAGATTATATGGTTTTTATTAGTCATTTGTTTTTTATTAAGAATGATCAAAAGGAATGGCGAGAAACTTCATCCTCTGACTCTTTTATTCTTTTATACCAAATTGTGATTGTTACTCATACAGAAATGACTTTCTAAGAGAGTTTATGAGTTTCACAAACATGTTTTTGTAAAAATTTCCAAACCCAATCAGTGAAAACCTCAACAGAGCTAAAATAAAGGAATACATTCATCCAGCATAATTACAAAATGTTTACAAAATAATTTCAGAGATTAGCTATAGCCTGTGTGACAAAGTCTTACGACTTTCTGGGTCACATTCAATTTACAATATACAAAAAAGAAATGCATTATAAAATACAAAAAGTCCTGTGCGAGCAATTGTCTCTGAGCAATTAAAAGCCTCTTTACTTACAAGACCATCGGATCAAACTGATTTGTTGAATGCAAATAGTGATGTCTCGTTTGCTTTGTACAAAAAAAAGACCTTCAACATAAACTGGCATTTTATAAATAAACTGAACTAAACAAAGAAAATAATTAATCAGCAGCAGGTTCTTGAAGTTTTGAGAAATATCTTTGTTAGAAATACTTAGAAAACATTTTTATATCAAATTTTTCGAATATGTGGATACATCACACAACTTCCAGAAATTAATATGTGTAGAATCTGTTATGATGAGTTAAGATTAACCAAAATAAACATTATAAACATTGTGAAAAAACTGTCAAGAAGTCAATATAGATGTATCCGAAGTATTTGTTGATCCCTCAGTCTTATTAAAGGTATGATGTTAATAATCACAAAATCACAAGTCAGTTTGATATGGTCATCATTAAAAAGAAAGTGCTGTTCCTTTTTAATTATGTGTTCAGATGTAATAAAATTATCCGCCCTAAAACAAGTTCTAACATTAGTTAAATGCAACATCAGAGAACAAAACCCCAAGTATCATTATTTAGTAAATAAAGATGAAACCAAAATGTTAAAGCTGTGCGCTAAAAAACTAAGTACACCCTACTTCCAGAGGTTGTAAGAGGAAAAGTCAGTCAATCACATGCCTTCATCCTTGGTGTGAACATCACTTTCAATGCAGAAATTTAGTCAGTGTCCTCATCTGGAGCAGACAGGTGTATTTTAGCCCAGTAGCATGACGGAAAGCCATCAGCAATGAGCCTCCACACGCCGGACTTAAAAGAATGATTAACAGACCTCTGCAGCCCTTAATGGCTATTGAGGAAGTCATGGTATCATTTGATTCAGGTGTGGTGGAGCGGAGACACATCTAAAGCATGCAGGATAGTGGATCCTGAGCACCAGGGCTGAAGACCCCCTGCTCTAGAGTCAGTTGTCAAGCCACATGTCTGACAGCTGGAGCTGGGCAATGATACCAGCTGAGCAATGATACCAAACACAGCAGCAAATCTGAAACAGGATTGCTGAAAAAGAAAAATAATAAAGTCCAAACATCTATATCTTGGAACTCCTATGGCTGGATCTCAAGAGAGCTGTGCAGGAAGTACTGAAGAGCAACGTTGCGATATAAGGCTCCACAAAGATGTGACAGGCTGTAGCTCTTTGATTGGGTGCACTTAGTTTTGTTTTTGTTAAGAAATAGCAATAGAACAGAATCTATTGTAACTTGAACTTGATGAAGACCAGACAGACCTCAGAATTGAAAATGGGTGTGCTTTCTTTATAAGCTGACGCTCAGAGGTGGGTAGTAACTAGTTACATTCACCCAGTTACATTTACTTGAGTAACTTTTTAAACAAAACATACTTTTAGGAGTAGTTTTACTGCACTGTACTTTTTACTTTTATTTCAGTCATAATATTATTTAAGTATTGCTACTCTTGAGTAAAATTTCCAGCTACTCTACCTACTGTGAGTAACGTCATGAATAAAAGAACAGACTTGTTTTAACAAAAAATGTACAAAAGACAGAACCTACAGTTTGTGTTAAAGTGAGATTTCTTATTTGGACTCAAGCTTTGTTTTTTTAATGTTATTTTTTTTTATCTGCTGAGCTCATTGAACCTTTTGGATTTCAAATTAACGTACAGTAAACAGTACTTTGCACTATTCTAACATACTGTATATACATTAACTGCTGTAA
This sequence comes from Fundulus heteroclitus, assembly GCF_011125445.2. Taxonomy (NCBI): domain Eukaryota; kingdom Metazoa; phylum Chordata; class Actinopteri; order Cyprinodontiformes; family Fundulidae; genus Fundulus; species Fundulus heteroclitus. The sequence continues at coordinate 17,216,073 of NC_046379.1, forward strand.
GTATTGCTTTCAAGTTTAATGCTGAAAAACAATGATATAGAAAATAGTTTCTTCTGCCGGAATGTGATGTTTTGTAATTATGTTATTCATTGTATATTTTTTCTTGTACATAACCTTATATTTTTGTCTGTACAATTACATAATCTTTAAATATTAAATCAGCAGTTGTTATGATTAGTTACTCAGTACTTGAGTAGCCTTCATACCGGATACTTTTTTTTACCCTTATCTGAGTAATTTTTGTGGCCAGCCACGTTTTAAGTATTGCTACTCTTACTTGAGTACAATTTTTGGCTACTCTACCCACCTCTGTTGAAGCTACAAATTAATCTCATGTTATTTGGAGCACTTCACTGATTATTGTAGAACATTATTCCTGTTAAATAGTTGTTCCTTTCATTGTATCAGAGGTGACAGAAGAAGTCTCTAAGTGTCCCAGGAGGACGTTCACTCCTTTTCCCAGGGCCTCCTTCTCTGATGACGACCCTTTGGTGAAAGAAAAAAAAAAAACGATAATTCCCACATAAAGTCGTATTTACCCACCTTGAAGGCACAGATGAGGAGAATGTAACGTTGGGCCAACTTACAGAGTACATATTAGAGAGATTGTTGAAAAGCATTTGGCCTGCGCTCACTTTGTTCCTCACCCCTCGGATGGTGCCGTTCTTACTGCAGATGTTGACCCTCTTGTTGCTGAAAAGCATCTCCCGTTTGGCAGTGGCGTAGAGAAGCAGGTCGTCGGATTCGGAGCCGCCCTCGTCCACGGCGGCCTCCAGGCCGTTCAGGTGCCTGTTGGCCTCACTGGGTGGCGGCAGGCTTCCCTGCTCTGCCTCCGTGCTGCCGGCGCCGTCCGAGTCTGCAGAGTCAGACACCGAGCCGCACCAGGTCCTCTCATCCTTGAACACCTCGGCCAGGACTCGGCCGCTGTTGGCAGACGCGACTCTGAATCGAACCGTTTTCCCTGCTTTTTCTTGCAGCTTTGGCCCGTCCATTGAAACCCGAGGAAAGAGTCACATGCATCGCTTCCCACTCAGACAAAACAGAGAGGTCCTTTCAGGCCAGGTCATCGGTCGGTCCGCTCATTTATCCAGCAGTTGTTTCAGACACAGGGGTTTCAAAGGAACTGAAAATAGCCCGAACTTCTGTGCTCACACATGCTCAATAATAGATGCACCTGCGTCATGGTAACAGCTAAAAACAGGTGAACTGTAAATTGATATGATCGTGTTCAATAATTGATCAAGGTTAGCACTCACCCTGTGTCTGATCCTTCATGGTTTGATAACTTACAAAGTCAGGGGCAAACACCAGGTGGTCTTAGTTGATCTTTACAGCGACGTTAAGCATGCTTGTCTGAATTAGTATTCTCCTTTTTTTCTTTTTTTTACACTCTCAAAACAAATAACCTCAATAGTTAGTATGGCCACTGACAAGACATTATTACTTTGATTCTGTAAAAGAAAGATATGAAGGACAGGACAGATTAAAATTCAACAGGAAGCACCAATATGAACAGCAGGAGACTGGACTCTCCAAACACCGGAAGACAAGAATGGGCGACCGTCAGTCGGGATTTGGTTCGACCAGCGCCATAGAGATTGAAATCTCTCTATGGCTCTGGGTTCGACCATGTCAGTGTGAATAAAAAAAGGTACAAATACGTGCTAACGACGGAAACATACAATCTGCATCTGCACAGACATTTTTAATTTGTTTATAAAACTTATGAAATTCAGTTTTTCTTTAAGTTGGAAATATTTAGAGAAACAAGAACAAAACCACTAGAATCTCTGCTAAAGCTGGACGTGACTAAACTGAGAATGGCCATGACACCACGATGTCTGTAATATTGTGAAATTTCGCTTTTTGCTTCCAAAAAAAGCCCTGGCCATTTGAGACATGGATTCCAACAGACCCTGAAACATTCCTGAAGAATCTTTGCTAAGTGGTGGGCAGAGGTGTCAAATAACTTTTATAAATACTTTGTTACCTTACTTATTACCTTACTCTCGGTTATTTGTACATTAGTGGAGTAATTACTTTTTAGCCTACTTTTTACTTCTACTCCTTACATTTTCATGCAATTATCTGTACTTTCTATTCCTTTTTTAAAAAAATACTCTCATTACTTCTATTTTATTTCGGCTTGTTTTTGTTCTTGCTTGTCAATTAAAAAATAAAAGATATTCAGATAAATTGTGCTACCCGAACACAGTGATTTGGCTTGTGATTGGAGGCAGTACTGCACCAAGTTGCTTGGCAAACGCCCCAACACAAACTCAAGAAGAACAAAACTTACAAGAACTTTGCATTTTTAAGACTAGTTGTTATTTCCCCCCCCCCCCCTTTTTTTTTGATTAACTGCTAAGATTAATCATTCATTTTGACAACACTGTCTACTGTATACAGACAACCATACATGGGTAATTGTGAGAGTAATGCACTTATTTTCATGTCCAGTTTTGTTATTTCACATCTGTTGCCTTCATCGATTCCTGTAGCTACGCTTGGATGTTCATTTACATTCCAATAATAACAAGTAAAAGGTCATTGATAATGTCTCTGAAATGTGACTTTTTGTACCAATACTTATAGGCAACCAGACATCAGATTTTATGCTCTATGAAACCCACGTTGATGCTCAGTATTACAACTATATGAACCTTTAATATATTTGCATTGTACTAAATGGTTAATTTTCAATGGACATATATGTGGGTGAAACAGCCAATCACAATTTTTTACAATATTAACTTCATACTATACAATAATTGTAACGGGGGCAGGATTACTTCTACTGTAATACTTTAAGTAGTTCTCTAACCGGTACTTTTTCTGCTTTTACTTGAATAAAAGGATTGAGCTGATGCTTCTACTTCTACAGAAGTATTTTTAAACCCAAGCATTTATATTTCTACTTGAGTAATAGATGCGAATACTTTTGATATGCCTTCAAATGTCACATGAAGCATCCTCCTTGTTTGACCAGAGAGAGGACCCTGCAGTACCGTCCTGCTCCTGTGGGTGGTGCTAGAGACGCTCCATGAGGCACAGCAAACACAGAAGAAGCCGCGCGCTCCACCTCCGCACGTGCGAAAACAACTTCCAGCCTGCAGTCATGGGGAGGCGGCGGCAGAAAAAGCAGCTTTTCACGAATTTGTCCAAAAAACAGAAGAAACACCTGAAGGAGTTTGGAGAGGAGCATCCGTTTCACGACGTGTAAGCGTTACACCAGAGTGCAGCCTCTCTTTAATTAAAGAAGAGCTGCTTTTCATTGACATTTAGGAAGCTAAATGCAGTTCAGACTACCATTACACCGGTACTTTCTACCTAAAACTCAAAGCTAAACTCGATAATAATGGCGTCTAATCATCATTTGAAATTCATTGTTTTAATATTCTATTTCTGAATTATACCTGTTTTTTTGTTGCCTCTTTGTAAGTGAAGGACTAATGTTTTTATCGAGAGGTGGCAGTCTTTGAGGAGCAATGTAACTTTGCTTTATTCACAATTTATTGTTTAACAGGGTTCTAGTTTGTGTAAACAAAGGCTCCCTTTTAAAAGAGATTTATTTGGGATTTCACGGCTATATAAATGTATTAAATGTTTTCTTTAGGCACAGCTGCTTGAAATGGAAAGAACATTGTAGATCATTACTCTTATAAAATGTTGGGAAATTGTGAGGATAAAACATCTACAATGATGACTTATTCTCTAAATACAACTCGTTAAATTGTGGTCCATTAATCATTGTACAAAACTTAATTATTATTATTAACACAACGTTTCACATCGTGTGATGATTTATAAGATCATACATGATGAAAGCTGTTTTCCTTGTTTTTGTTTACAAAGTAACATACTTGTTGATTTACTGTGTGAAATTTGATTGAAGTATGTTCAAAAGAAAATTGAAAATGGAGACATAACATATTTGTATTTATTCCCAATCCAATTGTCTAAACGCTGTATCGGATGAATGTAGCACTTTCATCCATCAATCCTTCCGTCAATCACTTCCCGTTGTTCTTTTAATTTGCACTATAAAAACACCAACAAATCAAAAAGGGGAAAAAAAAAAAAAAAAGTGCTGGTGGGGCCATTTTAAGACTTTCGCCACTGGTAAATAACTAAAATTCACCACACTGCAGTTAAATCTTCCTCTATCCTTCAATCCGTTTCTCCACCAACCCATCAGTCTGTTCGTCTGTTTTCGTATCAAATCTGTTGTTGAATCACCGCTTAAGTTACTGTGTTCTGTTTTCCACAGTGTGAATGAAAAACCGGAAAGGACCCAGATTGTGGACCTGGTGAGTGTGCACATAATGTACAAGTTACAGTATCCTTTCAGATATGCAAACACATGTTTAGCATTTGGTTCTTTAGTCCTTTAAAGAACCGTGTTGGCCTCGGCTTAGGTTTGTTTTAATGGTTCTTTTTGTTTGGTGCAGCCATCAAGCCCAGAACAATCCGACTCAGAACCTGAGAACAGGATAGAGGATGAAGAAGAGGAGGAACCAGAGCAACAAACAGCCTATCAGAAGCTTCTTTCCACCCTGGGCGAACCCTCAGCTGATGCCCAGAACCAGGAGGAAGAAAGCAGCAGCGATGAGGAGGAAGAGGAGGAGCTCCTCTATGAAGGTGAGTTGTTGTTGTTTTTGAAGCATGTTTCATTGCTGTTCCCAATGGACTAAAAGAAGGTTTTTTATGTACAGTAGAGGGCAGCGATGAAGCTGAGGAAGGAGGAGGGGAAGAAAACGAACAAGAGGTGCCTGGAGATGAAGAGGAGGGGGTAAATGAAAAGGAGGAGGTGGCAGGAGATAAAGAGTTTGAGGACAAGGAGCACGAGTCTGCATTCAGTCTGGAGACAAACTTCATGGAAAGAGGAGAACAGGATGAAACCGCTGCACCTTTGAAGAACAGTAAAGGTGAGCAGTGGTACTACTTTACAAAAATATACTTAAATCATATAAATTGTTATTTTTATTGGTCTTTGTAGCATCTAATCTTTTTTGGGGGTGTTGTTATTCTTTTTTTTATAGACCTGTTTTTAGACCACCTGAATACCGAGCTTACTGAAGAGGATGTGAATAAAATTACATCTGGCAGCAAATCCAAAACTCAGATCACGGTATGAACAACATCACCTTATTACACAATAAAGCAAATATGACTCATATTGTTATAGATACAAGGCCTTTGCAAAAGTATTAATATCCCTAGAACTCTTCCCCATTGTGTCATTTTACAGCCACATACTTGTATTTTTATGACATTTTATGTTACAGACCAACATAAAGTAGTGCTTAATTGAGACATGGTTTTCAAAATGTTTTAAGTCTTTCCCGGACTTTGACTAGACCATTCTAACACATGAGTATGCTTAATCTAAACAAGAGGTTTCCAAACTGTTTAACAAGTAAAAGTAAATAAGTTTTTAAGTACCACTATGATGACAGGCATTTTAAAACAGCAATAGAACAGGAAATTAGACTTTTTAATCTTCATTCTATTTTGTCCTTAAGTGAAAAATAAATGTGGAATTTCCAGTTTGCAAAAATAAACAGAACGTTCTCTGAAGCTGGTTGAGACCTTTTCATTGTAGCGCTTGTCTGTATGTCTAGGGTTGGTGTTCTGCTGGAAAGTGATGCTTTGTAGTTATCTTATCCTTCAACTCTGAGCAGCTTTCCTGTTGCTAGAACCCATGTAAACATATTGGGGTAATCAGAGATCAGCTCACTGTGCTCCCACCATATAATAAACTATTTAGTGTGTTCAAATGCACTTTTTAAAGAAAAAGGGATAGACGTGTTAGAAGATGTATGGATGGATTGATGTGGATTGTCCTAAGTCACTCTACATGGTTTGGTTTCTCTGCTCCTTTCTCATTTTCAGTGGCCAAAATTGGGAAATCTTCTCTGCACCAATCCTCTTGAAAGGTTCGGCCCCATCGGCCCACAGAAGGACACGGACCTCACTGATTTCCATAAACTTTTAGAGAGCAGCTGGAAAGATCTGAACCGGTCATTCAATCCTAAAGGACCGGCCGAAGAGATCAGCCCACTCCAGCTGGAGCTGCTGGCCCTCATGGGGTCCTACAAGGATCTGTATCTCCCAGATACGTGCCCTCTTAAGCAGGGCCCTTATGTGCGCAGTGCATACTGCCTCCATGTTCTCAACCACGTCCTGAAGGCCAACTCCAGAGTCCTGGCCCATAACACCCAGCTGAGAGAGAAGAAGACTCGGGCTAAAGCTGGAGCTGAGCCACAAGATGAACCCAGAGACCAGGGACTCACCAGGCCAAAGGTAAACGGCAAAACGTGTGTTAGATCTGGAAATTTGTTTTTGTCTAAAAGTATCAGATTTTCTTTCAGGAGCGAGGTTTAAAATTTTAGACTATAGGATCCAAATTAACCAGGGGGAAAAAATCATCTAATTACCAGGATCAGCAGATTTTTCAGCTTGACTGAAGGTTTAACTGGACATTGAAGGCACCATAGCTAAAAGCTAGCAGGTCAGAAACAACAACAACATGCTTTAGTGTGGAAGCTGTTACTGAGCAAAACAAGGCTCAAGAGTTTAAATTTTGATTCTTTTGCCGTAGTTTTTATCTTTTAAACCTTTTGATTTATAGCAATTGCTCTCTCACATGTTTGTTGCCTCTGCTTCAAATGGTTTATAATTAGTGACCAATCACAGCATGAAGCTTGGAAAAAATAATTCAGGGCAGCTTTTTATTTTCTTATATTAAAGACCTTAAAGCAACACTGTTTAAGTTTTGGCCCAAATATTAGCTTATTTTGAGATGTATTAAATGATATTTCGGGTCAATATACAGCACTTGGCGCATGTCGATCCTCTGTGCGGGCTGCCCTTCTCAAAAACTCGCCTATGTAACTTAAGGGTGTCAGAGGCATGGGTCATGTGACCTGCAGGTCATGTGACCTAGAGCGCTGCTTTACAACAGTCTGAGCTCCCCGTAAACATATATAGGAATACGTGCTTATACATCATGTCACGCAGAGGATTGTGGGAATCCTTATAGCTCCTTAGTGCCGGTAAGGGACATTGTTAGGTTCATATGCTAAAGGAGCTATGAGAGGAAGCTTACATGCTCCTTTTCCTTCCTCCTTCCTCACTGACGGCACTATTTGGACAGCACTTATCATGGCGACCACTGACGCACTCCTGCTTTGGGTAAAAGGCAAGGCAAATTTATTTATATAGCACAATTCAGTACAAAGACAGTGCAAAGTGCTTTACATGATTAAAATATAGCTAAATAAAACAGAATAAAAGCAAATAAATATCTACGGCAAAACAATAAAAAGCAAGTCCTTAACCAATAGAGGTATTCGGATGGAGCCCTAACCTTATCGTGCTTCTACTTTTCTCATCCTCGAGCCGGGTTTCCTCTAGGATTTCTGTTTTAAACCGTGGTGGTGGGTTTGGTGTTCCATTTAACGCTGAGCTGCTTTTATACGCCACAGCGGCAGACCTACTGACATTAGTTTCTCCAAATTACATCACAAAAATATTTGAACCTATAGTAATACGGGTTAAAAATCCAGTGCAAAACCACTGTTTAACCACTATTTTAGACACAAAAGCAGGTTTTCAACAAATATGCCCTAATTTGTCAAAATAATGACCGGATTATGTAAACCAGGGGTCACCAACACGGTACCTGTGGGCATCAGGTAGCCCCTGAGGACCATATGGGGGGTCCTCAAGCCTGTTTAAAAAAATAGCACAACCATCCAGTGAGCTGCATCTAAAATGTTATTTTATTTAGTTGCTCTTCCTTTTTAATCATACTTGTACTTAAATAGATTTAAAATCAATTAAGAAAATTAAAAAATATGTTTATATTACATAATGTGAAGGTGAGCTCTGACTCTTCTAGTTCAAGGTTGGTACAGGTAGCCCTTCGTATGACGCAGTACCGATGAGTAGTTCTCAACTTCTAAAAGGTTGGTGACCCCTGATGTAGACACTGTTATAAGACAACCATGTTAGCAGTTTATTGGCAAAAGAAGGTAATTTGGGGGTGAGTTACCCTTTAAAGAGGAATCAGAATTGGCTAAAATCTGTATGAGCAGGTCAGAGTTTTACAAAAATAATAGTGAACCGAGATCAGCATCTTTAAGGGAAATGTATAGAAACCTCTTAACGTTCCTGAAATGTCCTGAAAAGTTGTGCTTTGAAATGTTGTGGAAAAGTTTCTTATGTTTCCATTGGCTTCAGAGGAAAAAGAAATCTGGAGGAAAAAAATCCATATAATTTAAGAAGCGTTCAGTCACTGGACAAACTATTTTTCAGACATTAGCAAGTTTTAGTGAAACGTTTTTTTGGCAGGAATATTTTGGGAGGCGTTTCATTTAAACGAGGCCGCCTGCCGTACATGTAAGCGTCGGCTTCACTGTTTTCCAGGTCCTGATTCTGGTTCCGTTCCGGGGCGGCGCACTCCAAGTCGTCCACACGCTCATCAGCCTGCTGGAGACCAAAGGCAAGAAGATCACCGTCAGCAACAAGAAGAAGTTCAAGGAGGAGTTTGGAGAGGCGGAGGATGAAAAACCAGCCAACCTGCGCAGACCCGATGATTATCACGCCATCTTCTCCGGCAACGTGGACGATCACTTCAGGATAGGTACGTTTAAAAGAAACTGGATTATAAAAAAAAAGCTCCACTGCCTATCTGACTGACATCCTGCTGCTGCTTCTGCTCTTTTCCTCCCAGGTGTGTCCATAGTGAGGGGCAACATGCGTCTCTACGCCCCCTTCTACTCGTCAGACATCATCATCGCGTCTCCGCTGGGCCTTCGGACGGTGCTGGGAGCCGAAGGGGAGAGTAGGAGGGACTACGACTTCCTGTCATCCATTGAGCTGCTGGTGCTGGATCAGACCGACGTCTTCCTCATGCAGAACTGGGAGCATGTCTTGGTATGAATTTCTTTCTCAAGATGTGGCGCCACCTGCTGTTCAAGTTTTCTGTTGTTCATCTGACCAATTTTCCCCGCTTGTGATTTAAAGTAGCTCAGTATTTTCCACCCGGTATGGATCATTGAAGCATTTTTAGCCCCATAGTGGGAATGTTGTCCTAAATGTGTTTACAATACTTATACTCTTTATTTAAAAAAATCAGCTGGTAATTTTTTGCTTTTGATCACAGTTTTTCACACTTAAATGTTAAAACGACTTAAACTAGCCTAAGTAGTTCAGGATTCTTTGTCTTTATATCATTTTAGTTTCTATTTATCCTGGTTTGTTTTGTCCCTGTTGGAGGGTTCTGCAGTCACAATGTTTCTATAAAGATCAATAAATGATGATATGTCAGGTTAAAACCTAGTTTCTCTGCGCCATCTTCGCCCGCCAGCATGTGATGACGCACATGAACCTGCAGCCGCTGGACGCGCACGGCGTCGACTTTTCCAGAGTTCGCATGTGGAACCTGAACAACTGGGCCAGACACTACAGACAGACGCTGGTGTTCAGCTCCGTCCAGGACCCGCAGATCAACAACATCCTCACTAAACACTGTGCCAACTACAGAGGACAGGTCAGGCATTACAGATACAGGCTGCCTTTTCAATTTAAAAAAACAAACATGCATGTTTACTAAACCATCTTCTATGTTCCTCGGTTTTGGGACAGAATATGGTAAAAAAAAAAAAAGCCACAGAAAAGTCCGCTTATGAATCAGAGGGGGGGTTTATGTGCAAATGCTGCAAATGCGCCAATATGTAACAAACGCCCTTGTGATGAGCTGACTGGAAATGTGTGCAGCTTTATGACATGCATTGACACTGTGGATATGGAGTTATGCATATTATGTTGATAAATAGAAGTTATGCTGGGAAACTGTTCATAACATCAATTACTGTAAGGACGGCTGCACAGTGGGGTAGTTGTTAGCACTGTTGCCTCGCAGTAAGAGGGTCCTGGGTTCAACCCCTGGGTCTTTCTAGCCTGGCCAGGCAGACTGACGTCAACGTTAACACGGCATGTCTGGGAGCACGGTGTTGAATGCTGAGCTGAAGTCGGGACGCTGCAGATGGTGAAGTGCTAATGAGACAAAATCCTCTCCAGAGAGATTCTCCCTGTAGACGAACTGCAGGCTGTCCAGAGGCCAGCAGGGATGTTTGGCCTTGATGTGTTTCAGGAGGATCATGAGCAACAGGACGGTAGTCATTGATGCATTTGATGGTTGTTTTCTTGGGAACAGGCACAATGATGGAGGACTTCAGCCAGCAGGGACCGTGGAGAGCTACAGGGAGAGGTTAAAGATGTCCAGAAAAAAAAACCTGCTAGCTGGTCACATGAGTTTATCATCCAACCCGACACCATGTCTGGACCTGCAGCCTTGTTAGTGTGGACCTTCTTTAAGCCTCGATGTGCTGCTTTTATCTGTGCTTTGCCTCCTGGGTGTCTTATTCAATCCACTGCTAGCCCTGCTGTAGGCCAGTCTGTCTCCTGATCCGAATGCTGCATCGCGAGCCTTCAGCAGGGACCGCACTGTGCCGTCCACCCTGGTTTACAGATCAGTGTCCGCCTGTACACTCCTTTTTTAGGTGCCTTTACAGTACAGGTGACGCACCTTCATTAGAAACTTTGGTAGCCAAAGGTCCTGGCAGGGAGGTAGTATTTCGGAGAGAAGTGGCAATGCTCTCTGGATCTGAGCATTTTAAAGTAGTCTGCAGCTCATTTTCACCAACTTCAACTTTAATAGAGTTCAAATCGTCAACTTCAGGTTGTAGTTGTCTGTGAGCAAAAGAGAAGTAAAACTGATCAGTGAAAATTTTAGAGGTTTTGGTGCTTCTGGTACAAATGAAGAGAACAAGCCCCATCGATCATTAACAGGTTTTTAAGAAACGAGGTCCTCCTGCAGCTGCTCTGAGTTTTGCTCCTTTTGAGCGTGTCTGGCTTTGCTCATGTAATGGTTAATGTTGCAAACTTGATTATAACAGATTCACAGTGTAAACATTGTGAAATGATCGTTGAAAATCACAGCTTGCTCTCCCACTCTGTTATTTAGTCTTAGATCTTGATGGACAAGACTGCAGTGGGAGGTCTAGCCTGTTTTGGTCTCCAAAGAGGTTAAAGTTCTGGGGAAACTTTTTGTGGCTGGAGTGTGACATAGTCCATTGCTCTTTTACATCTATTTGCATATTTTAACACAAGTGGGTCCAGGGAGTGGTCTAATATATCCAGAATTGTGCTGACGTCCACGCTGATTGGGATGTACAAAGGAAATGAGCCTGGATCCCTGCATCCACATGGTTTCTGCAGCTTTCTTAGTTCAAGCGCACACCATGTTTTAGGAGGAAATAATTGCAAGTCTTTTGTACTTAAAGCTCAGATGAAAAACAAAAGTGCTTTCTACTGCATCTTTCAGTGCAATAATTGACACCTGATATAAATTTGCTTTGTCTTTTTGGTGCTTTTGTCACAGATTACCGCAAAAAATATGCCAAAAACGGGCTCCATCTGCCAGGTGCTGGCTCAGCTGCCTCACGTATTCCAAATGTTTTCATCCGACAGCTTCATGGATCAGGATGCTCGGTACGTCCAGACTTAATATATGTGTATGTATGCATCCATCCTTCATTTAACCAGGTTAATAACTCATTGAGGTTAAAGCCTCTTTTTTGAGAGTGCCAAGACGGCAGCTTAACACGTACAAGACGTCCAAAACACTAAACCAGATGCATAAAGCAAAACCAAGAGGCGTCACATAATTAAATATTAGTGCAGTTACAGAAGCCAAATGATCTGGTGTCTCTGTCCTTTAAAAAAAACAAAAAAAACACGATGTTCCTATTCTGTTTGTAGGTTTCAGTTCTTCGTTGAGCAAGTGCTTCCTCAGTACAGGGACTCGGTCATGTCCCACACTCTGATTTACATCCCGTCCTACTTTGACTACGTCCGGCTGCGAAACCACATGAAGAAAGAGGAGATGAACTTCGCCTCCATCTGCGAGTATTCCAGCAAGTCGGAGGTCTCTCGAGCGAGGCATTTCTTTCAGAAAGGAGAAAAACAGTTCCTGCTCTTCACCGAGCGCTTCCACTTCTACAAGAGGTCAGTCAGTTTTTGTTTGGTTCTGTAGGGATTTTGTATTTTTGCTCCTGGAACAACCCACCCACGTCATGCTCGTTTCATTCAGGTACGCCATCAAAGGGATCAAGAACCTGATATTTTACGGACTCCCCACCTTCCCCCACTTCTACAGCGAAGTGTGCAACATGCTGGCAGCAGGAGGTCAGGGGGAGGAGGCCAGCTGGACCTGCACTGCCCTCTACTCTCGCTACGACGCCCACAAGCTGGCCGCCATCGCCGGAGCCCAGCGAGCTGGACAGATGCTGCACTCCAACAAAAACGTTCACCTTTTTATCACTGGAGCGGAGGACAAAGTCTGAGCAGATAGCAGCCCAATAAATCTGCTTATTAAAGTGTATTTTTATTGATATGTTGTGACTCGTTCACTTTCAATAGCAAATATTTATTGGTTTATTGGCTTTGTTAGTGTTTGTGACGGGACCATAAATATAAACTTCCCAAAACATCATAGTCGTCATAGCTGTTAAGATGTGTTGATTATCAGGGAAGCATTTACTTATCTGTTTGTTGGTTAATATGCTTTGTTTTGGAGCTGATTGAATGGTTTTATGACTCAGATGTATCAAAGGTGTAAAGTATGGAAGCCTGTTTGTACCAACAGTGAAAAAGAGATTCAGTGATTCCCAATAAATGTTATAGATGCTGTCTGAAGTCGTGCAAATTATGGGAAACTATATCATTACCCCTAAAACAAGGATGTCCAAAGTGCGGCCCAGGGGCCGTTTGTGGGCCCTGTAAGAAGGATTTGGCGAACAAACGGGTAGTTGATGCAGATGGATTGTTTTTTTATTTTTAATTAAAGCAAAATTAATTAGCAAATTAAAATATTGCAATCGAAAATGTTATACAACAGTCTTTTAATTACCACACCTTTTGCATTCTATTTAATAACAGCAAAAATAGATCCCTTCTATCTAAAGGCATTTAATCAAAAGTAGGCTTTATGCACAAAAATCTGCTTTGAAATCATTTAATGACATTGGCTAAATACAGCAAGTGTTTTCAAAGAAAGTGTGACCCAAATTTTAATACTGAGAAGAGACAAAAAAAAGATTGAGATAGATTGAGATGGTCATTGAGTTAGCAAAACAACTTGCAAACTGGATGACCATCTTTTAATAAGGCAAATATGCAAAACGCTTTTTAAGTTTTGGAGCTACAATAATTTGTGCATCCCTTTCCTACAGGAAATCTGACGAATTTGTTTAATTAAAATAAACTATGATCAAGTTTGGTGGAGCCAGTAAAAAAAAAATCCCAATACAATTTTTGGGTAATTAAATTTATATACATTTTTATTTATGTTTTTTTTTTTGGCCCTCGGTTACTTTTGACTTGATATACTGGCCCATGTGACAAAAAGTTTGGACACCCCTGCTCTAAAAGTTAAAGTAAATCTATCTCATTTAAACATAATTGTATTTCAATTAAGGCTTCATACATAAATACATACTGCATTAGGATATCCATCCATCCATCTTCTTCCACTTATCCGGGGTCGGGTCGCGGGGGTAGCAGCTTCAGTAGGGAGGCCCAGACGTCCCTCTCCCCGGCCACTTGGGCCAGCTCCTCAGGAGGAATCCCAAGGCGTTCCCAGGCCAGCCGGGAGACATAGTTCCTCCAGCGTGTCCTGGGTCTTCCCCTGGGTCTCCTCCCGGTGGGACGTGCCCGGAACACCTCTCCAGGGAGGCGTCCAGGAGGCATCCTGACCAGATGCCCGAGTCCCTCAACTGGCTCCTCTCGATGTGGAGGAGCAGCGGCTCTACTCTGAGTCCTCCCTGGATGACTGAGCTCCTCACCCTATCTCTAAGGGAGAGCCCAGACACACTACGGAGAAAACTCATTTCAGCCGCTTGTATCCGGGATCTCGTTCTTTCGGTCACGACCCAAAGCTCGTGACCATAGATGAGGGTAGGAACGTAGATCGACCGGTAAATCGAGAGCTTTGCCTTTTGGCTCAGCTCTCTCTTCACCACAACGGATCGGTACAGCGCCCGCTTCACAGCAGACGCTGCACCAATCCGCCTGTCGATCTCCCGCTCCATCTTCCCCTCATTCGTGAACAAGACCCCAAGATACTTGAACTCCTCCACTAGGGGCAGCACATCCTCCCTAACCCGGAGAAGGCACTCTACCCTTTATTGACAGATGCTGAGTATTTAAATCAGCTCCTTTCTTCCCTGCTAATCATCTCACTTTCAGATGAAATCCTGCTCACTAGGGATCCCATTTACTTCCCAAACACTGAACATATCTGCTAGTTTTAAGGAACATATTTTTTAGGATGTGATGGTATAAATTACTATCAGTTATTCCGATATTTTTTACATTGCACTTCTTGAAGTTGCTATTCCATACATTTTTATAAATAATTTCTAAATCAAAACATTGTAATATAAACTTGTAAAAAATAAAAGTCCATAAACTCCAGAGAAGTAATCATACTTCTGGAAAATGCCTTGTAAGCAAGATGAAGCCTGTGAGATCACAAACAGTAGCCTGTAAGTTGTGGACAGTTTTGACATACCTTGCAAATTCTTGAAAAGTAAGCTGTAAGCTCCTAAAAATTGTGTATGTGCTCCAAAAGACTAACCTGAACTCTCTCTAGAGAGGCCCCTGTAATTTCTGGAAAACTAACCTGCCCATTCCAGAAAATAATGTTAAACTCTACACAAAAAACCTGTAAAACACAAAGTGATGCTCTTTGTTCACTTATTCTGGAAAGTGCCGTTTAAACTCTGAAATAGTATGAGAAGCAAAAATGTAATTGTAATTTTTGGAAAGTATCTTGTTAGCTTATTTGAAAATAAATTGTTGAAAAGTAGCCCATAAGAGAATTATAAAAAAAAAATTAAAAAAAACACTTTAAATTCTGGAAAAAGTAACATTTAAGCTCCTTGTTGTATGAAAGCTGCAGAAAAGTTGTCTTTAAACTCTTATAAAAGGTAGCTGCTAGTTCTAAAAAGATAATCTGAACTTTCCAGAAAGAGTTGTTAGTTCTGGAAAATGAGTCTTTGTATTTTAATCTCTGAATTCCTAAAATGACCTTGTTTATCTGAAAGTACCTTGTTGCTGCCAGGAAAATGTGGGCTTTATTATTGTCAGGTTCAAACACCTAAAACATTTATTAACAACACAAGAAGGAGAGACAACAATGAGGTTTGGTTTTCAAATTATCTTGCAAGGAGAGGAGCTGAGATGCTTAATACAGATCTCCAAAACTCGCTCTAAAGCACTCCGTTCCCTCCTTTATTTTTATTAGGCATTGTCAAGCTAAGGGGCAGGAAAAGCAAAACAACTGTGACCTTCAAGATGGTACCAATCAGTTCGCACAGCTCAGTTATCCGTAAGCACTCCAGATGGCTGAACAGAGTTCATAAAAACACTTATAGTCACAACATGCAAAGATGAGAGAAAGATCAGCCACAAGAAATACACTTTAACATCTAAAACCTTAAAACGTATTAGTAGTAAAGAGTAAATATATATGATAAATGCAATGAACATAGTAAATAAGATACATAGTAAGAATAATTCTATCAGTTATTCAATAATTATTGGATGATTTTTATTTTTAGTGATTTAAAATGTTCATTTATTTTTTCATTTGCTATTAATTTGTCAATATTGGCCTCATATTCAGTCAAACGTTTGTGCTTCGCTATTTTAGAAATTATAAACCAGAAGCACGTGTGCAAGGCAGCACATTTCTAAACCAATGGTTATCAGGTGTAATAACAACAGTCAGTACAATAAAACGATATAACCACCACGGACTGCAGTCATCCGTTCAGAATTGATAAGCTGTTGGGCAAGCTGTCACCTGCTCAGATGTTGTGTGAACCCCACATATAATTATTAACTCCATGTGTTTATGCAAGAGCGACTTTGGTCACAAAATGACAGGTTTGCTCCGCGGTGGAGAGCCGACGCACAGCAGAGGATCTCTGAGTGCCGGGATGATGGAGGAAAAGCAACAGAAGCTCAGCCTGAGGCGAGACGTGGGGCTGGTCGGCGCCGTGTCGCTGATCGCAGGGACGATGATCGGATCTGGGATCTTCATGTCCCCGCAGACCGTTATCTCCTCTATTGGCAGCTCGGGGGCCAGCCTGGTGGTGTGGGCCAGCTGCGGCCTGCTGGTGATACTGGTGTCCTTCTGCTACGCTGAACTGGGCACCGTCATCCAGGAGTCAGGGGGAGAGTACATCTACATCCTCAGGACATCGGGTCCAGTCATGGCCTTCATGTTGGCCTTCACCTCCATCTTATTTGTGAGACCCGCTGGAGTCGCCGGCATCTCTCTGAGCTTTGCTCAGTACGTCGTGGCTCCTTTCTATCCAGAATGCCCTCCTCCAGAGCTGGTGGTGAAATGTGTGGCTGCAGCTGCGATCGTGGTCCTGGCGATCGTAAACTGCATGAATGTTCGCTTCTCGATGTCGGTGCAGGTGTTCTTTATGGTGGCTAAGGTTGTGGCCTTGGCAATCATTATCATAGGGGGGGTGGTCATGCTTGCCAAAGGGAGCACGGAAAGCTTTGAAAACTCCTTTGAGAACTCAAACGTGGGCATCAATCCAATCGGTATTGCTCTCTACCAGGGACTGTGGTCATATGACGGCTGGAACAATCTGAACTACGTGACTGAGGAGCTGAAGCGTCCAGAGGTAAGAATAAATAAGGATGTGAAAAGTTAGGTGATGCCGCAGGATGTACCTGCACTGCAAAAAAGGAACTAAAAGTAAGTAAAGTGTTCTTAGAATTAGTATATTTTTCCTTGATTTGAGCATGTAAATAAGACTATTTGCCAGTGGAATGAGTATATTTTACCCCTAAAATAAGATAATTAGATATCCTGCACTTGAAATAAGATGATGGAGATGAATTGTTCTTATTTTAAGTGCATAAATCTTATTCCATTGGCAAATAGTCTTATATACCTGCTCAAACCAAGGAAAAATGTACTAATTTCAAGAAATTTTTACTTACTTTTAGTTTCCTTTTTGCAGTGTGTCAAACCAACGAGCGGCAGCTGCACCCTGGGTTTTAAACTGCAAGTAGGCTGCAACAGCTTGTAGTAGCACATGTAGCAGCAATAAGCCTCAGTAGTAGCTTTGTTTAGTCTCTGTCTTTATTAGTCTCTCACGTCATGGTGATGGGATTTCGGCCCAATCTTTACGATGCTGCTGCTGCATATTGACGTTTTTCAGACCTTTTCTTTCTGCAAAGTTCAGACCCAAATCTCTGCGGTTTGAGGTCTGAGCTTTAAATGTACATCTGCAGTTCTTTGATCCGTTTCTTTTCCTTTCCTTTCAGCCACTCTGTCTGTAGATGTGTTGCCGTGTTTGGGATCCTTTTATGGATCAACTTAAAGCTGCGGTTTGTGTGTAAATGAGAATTTGAAACAGAAAAATTAGAAAAAGCTACTAAACTGCAAAAAGGGGACCTCAAAGTAGGAAAATTCTTCTTGAAATGAGTGTATTTTTCATTGATTTGTGCAGCTAAATCAGACTATTTGCCAATGGAATAAGATTTTTGCACTTGAAATGAGAACTATTCATCTCCATCATCTTATTTTAAGTGCAGGATGTCTAATTATCTTATTTTAGGGGTAGAAATTCTCATTCCATTGGCAAATAGTCTTATTTAGCTGCTCAAATCAAGGAAAATATATACATTTTAAGAAAAATTTACTTAACTTTTAGGTTCCCTTTTTGCAGTGTAAAATAAATACCTACTTATATAGTTCAACATGA
Organism: Fundulus heteroclitus; assembly: GCF_011125445.2. Taxonomy (NCBI): domain Eukaryota; kingdom Metazoa; phylum Chordata; class Actinopteri; order Cyprinodontiformes; family Fundulidae; genus Fundulus; species Fundulus heteroclitus. The sequence continues at coordinate 17,233,940 of NC_046379.1, forward strand.
TCTAGAACTGAAAACGCTGCGTATTTGTCTCCATGCTTTGTTGTGCAGCCTTCACTCAGTTTATGACTTCCATCTTTATTTAAAACTTATGAACACATGGACTTCAAATATTCAGATTCATTTTTTACTTTAGCATATTTAGCTGGTTGCAAGGTGGAGCAGCAATTAGCGCTGTTGTCCTGGGATTTGAGTTTGCATGTTCTCCCTCTGCACTGTTCTGCATGTGGGTTCTGAGTACTCTGGCCACCTCCCACAGTCCAAAAAACATCCATGTTCACAGTTAACTTCTGTAAATTGCCCGGCTGTCTATTTTTGTTGCCCTGTGATGGACCAAGGACTTCATGGTTGAATCGTTGATTGCAAGTTACCCAAATCAGAAACCTTCCATTCATGGAAAACCCTCAGGTACGTCCTGTTGATGGGTGAGAGTCGAGGTTTCACACTGGAGAAGTCACCGGTCCACACAATTACACAATCATGTATAAATGCAATTACACTACAACAAGGATTTAAACCTACAACCTTCTTGGTGCGATGTCACAGTCGTAGCAACCGCTCCTCTATTTGGATCCAAACCCATGTCCCGCTGCCATTTTCTCGTTAAAGATGACAGGTGTTGTCCTACATCCCCGTCAAAACAAGCCTTTCTTGGTCAGTTCTCTCCCAATTGTTCAGTCATAGGATTTAACAGCCCAGATGCCAAGAGCTGTAGATTCTGAGGTTGAGCTTTTGTTTTATTTATTCGAGCAATTTCTCTGAGGAAGGACTGACCTTGTTGGGGTAAATTCTCAGGGAACTCCACTCCTGAGACGCCCTATAGATAGCATATCAGTGGTTTAAATCAGCAATAAAGCCAGCAATGTGGACCACTGACAAGTGATGTAACATTTCAGATTTTAACCTCGCTATGTTAGCATTTAATCATTTTGAGCTCATTAGTTAATGTCAACAGAAGATAAGGCGCTAAATGTTTGCAGCAGTTTTGCGTCCTTCAATCTCAGCCTGATGCAGTCAGACGAAGGAAGGCAGCTTGAAGTGATGTCAAACTCAACTACCCTGCTGCACAATCATTCATTGTCTATTCAAGAGTAATTTTACCACCTGTTGCTCAGTTTAACATTACCTAATGGTTCACTGTACATATACCACAAGATCTGGGCTGTGTTTAGTGTAAATCCTCTCAGCTAGCAGCAACATCCTCCCACGATGGATCAAGGACTGAGTCTGAAGAGGGAAGTCGGGATAATAGGAGCCGTGTCTTTCATCGCTGGGACCATGATGGGATCTGGGATCTTCATTTCCCCACAGTATGTCCTGCTGGCAATCGGCAGCCCCGGGGCCAGCCTCGTCGTATGGGCCTGCTGCGGTCTGATAGCCATGCTGGGGGGTCTCTGCTACGCCGAACTGGGGACGGTCATACCGGAGTCTGGAGGGGAGTACGTCTACATGCTGCGGACCGCGGGGAAGACCATGGCCTTCGTGTTTGTCTTCAGCTTCGTCAGCGTCATGAGGCCCGCCAGCGCCACAGGGATCGCCCTGAGCGTTGCCGAGTACGTCGTGGCCCCCTTTTACAGCGACTGCGCCCCCCCACGGCTGGTGGTAAAATGCGCGGCTGCTGTGGCCATCCTGGCCTTGGCTCTGGTCAATTGCCTGAGCGTGCGCTTGGCCACCGGCATCCAGGTGGTTAGCATGGCCGTTAAAGTGCTGACGATGGCGGTGATCATACTGGTGGGAGTCGTGATGCTCTTTCAGGGACACACTGAGAACTTTGAGCAATCCTTTGACGGAACGAATGTCGGCGTGAATGCCGTTGGCATTGCTTTCTATCAGGGCCTGTGGTCCTACGGTGGCTGGAATACTCTAAATTATTTAACCGAGGAGCTCAAACGACCAGAAGTAAGAAGAAATAAGGATGTAAAAAGTTAGGTGATGCCGCAGGATGTACCTGTCAAACCAACGAGCGGCAGCTGCACCCTGGGTTTTAAACTGCAAGTAGGCTGCAACAGCTTGTAGTAGCACATGTAGCATCAATAAGCCTCAGTAGTTGCTTTGTTTAGTCTCTGTCTTTATTAGTCTCTCACGTCATGGTGATGGGATTTCGGCCCAGTCTTTACGATGCTGCTGCTGCATATTGACGTTTTTCAGACCTTTTCTTTCTGCAAAGTTCAGACCCAAATCTCTGCGGTTTGAGGTCTGAGCTTTAAATGTACATTGCAGTTCTTTGGTCGGTTTCTTTTCCTTTCCTTTCAGCCACTCTGTCTGTAGATGTGTTGCCGTGTTTGGGATCCTTGTCCGGATCAACTAAAAGCTGCAGTTTGTGTGTAAATGAGAATTTGAAACAGAAAAATTAGAAAAAGCTACTACACTGCAAAAAGGGGACCTCAAAGTAGGTAAAATCCTCTTGAAATGAGTGTATTTTTTCATTGATTTGTGCAGCTAAATCAGACTATTTGCCAATGGAATAAGATTTTTGCACTTGAAATGAGAACTATTCATCTCCATCATCTTATTTTAAGTGCAGGATGTCTAATTATCTTATTTTAGGGGTAGAAATTCTCATTCCATTGGCAAATAGTCTTATTTGCCAATGGAATGTTTATTTACTTTTAGGTTCACTTTTTGCAGTGTAAAATAAATATGTATTTATGTAGTTCCACATGATCTAGAACTAAAAACGCGTATTTGTCTCCATGCTTTGTTGTGCAGCCTTTACTCAGTTTATGACTTCTATCTTCATTTTAAACTTATGAACACATGGACTTCAAATATTCAGATTCATTTTTTACTTTAGCATATTTAGCTGGTTGCAAGGTGGAGCAGCTATTAACGCTGCTGTCCTGGGATTTTAGTTTGCATGTTCTCCCTCTGCACTGTTCTGCATGTGGGTTCTGAGTACTCTGGCCACCTCCCACAGTCCAAAAACATCCATGTTCACAGTTAACTTCTGTAAATTGCCCGGCTGTCTATTTTTGTTGTCCTGTGATGGACCAAGGACTTCATGGTTGAATCGTTGATTGTAAGTTACCCAAATCAGAAACCTTCCATTCATGGAAAACACAAAGGTACATCCTGTTGATGAGTGAGAGTCGGGGTGCACACTGGAGAACTCACCGGTCCAACAGAGACACACAATCATGTATAAATGCAATTGCACCACAACAAGGATTTAAACCTACAACCTTCTTGGTACGATGTAACAGTTGTAGCAACCGCTCCTCTATTTGGATCCAAACCCATGTCCCGCTGCCATTTTCTCGTTAAAGATGACAGGTGTTGTCCTACATCCCCGTCAAAACAAGCCGTCCTTGGTCAGTTCTCTCCCAATTGTTCAGTCATAGGATTTAACAGCCCAGATGCCAAGAGCTGTAGATTCTGAGGTTGAGCTTTTGTTTTATTTATTCGAGCAATTTCTCTGAGGAAGGACTGACCTTGTTGGGGTAAATTCTCAGGGAACTCCACTCCTGAGACGCCCTATAGATAGCATATCAGTGGTTTAAATCAGCAATAAAGCCAGCAATGTGGAGCACTGACAAGTGATGTAACATTTCAGATTTTAACCTCGCTATGTTAGCATTTTATCATTTTGAGCTTATTAGTTAATGTCAACCGAAGATAAGGCGCTAAATGTTTGCAGCAGTTTTGCGTCCTTCAATCTCAGCCTGATGCAGTCAGACGAAGGAAGGCAGCTTGAAGTGATGTCAAACTCAACTACCCTGCTGCACAATCATTCATTGTCTATTCAAGAGTAATTTTACCACCTGTTGCTCAGTTTAACATTACCTAATGGTTCACTGTACATATACCACAAGATCTGGGCTGTGTTTAGTGTAAATCCTCTCAGAGCTAGCAGCAACATCCTCCCACGATGGATCAAGGACTGAGTCTGAAGAGGGAAGTCGGGATAATAGGAGCCGTGTCTTTCATCGCTGGGACCATGATGGGATCTGGGATCTTCATTTCCCCACAGTATGTCCTGCTGGCAATCGGCAGCCCCGGGGCCAGCCTCGTCGTATGGGCCTGCTGCGGTCTGATAGCCATGCTGGGGGGTCTCTGCTACGCCGAACTGGGGACGGTCATACCGGAGTCTGGAGGGGAGTACGTCTACATGCTGCGGACCGCGGGGAAGACCATGGCCTTCGTGTTTGTCTTCAGCTTCGTCAGCGTCATGAGGCCCGCCAGCGCCACAGGGATCGCCCTGAGCGTTGCCGAGTACGTCGTGGCCCCCTTTTACAGCGACTGCGCCCCCCCACGGCTGGTGGTAAAATGCGCGGCTGCTGTGGCCATCCTGGCCTTGGCTCTGGTCAATTGCCTGAGCGTGCGCTTGGCCACCGGCATCCAGGTGGTTAGCATGGCCGTTAAAGTGCTGACGATGGCGGTGATCATACTGGTGGGAGTCGTGATGCTCTTTCAGGGACACACTGAGAACTTTGAGCAATCCTTTGACGGAACGAATGTCGGCGTGAATGCCGTTGGCATTGCTTTCTATCAGGGCCTGTGGTCCTACGGTGGCTGGAATACTCTAAATTATTTAACCGAGGAGCTCAAACGACCAGAAGTAAGAAGAAATAAGGATGTAAAAAGTTAGGTGATGCCGCAGGATGTACCTGTCAAACCAACGAGCGGCAGCTGCACCCTGGGTTTTAAACTGCAAGTAGGCTGCAACAGCTTGTAGTAGCACATGTAGCATCAATAAGCCTCAGTAGTTGCTTTGTTTAGTCTCTGTCTTTATTAGTCTCTCACGTCATGGTGATGGGATTTCGGCCCAGTCTTTACGATGCTGCTGCTGCATATTGACGTTTTTCAGACCTTTTCTTTCTGCAAAGTTCAGACCCAAATCTCTGCGGTTTGAGGTCTGAGCTTTAAATGTACATTGCAGTTCTTTGGTCGGTTTCTTTTCCTTTCCTTTCAGCCACTCTGTCTGTAGATGTGTTGCCGTGTTTGGGATCCTTGTCCGGATCAACTAAAAGCTGCAGTTTGTGTGTAAATGAGAATTTGAAACAGAAAAATTAGAAAAAGCTACTACACTGCAAAAAGGGGACCTCAAAGTAGGTAAAATCCTCTTGAAATGAGTGTATTTTTCATTGATTTGTGCAGCTAAATCAGACTATTTGCCAATGGAATAAGATTTTTGCACTTGAAATGAGAACTATTCATCTCCATCATCTTATTTTAAGTGCAGGATGTCTAATTATCTTATTTTAGGGGTAGAAATTCTCATTCCATTGGCAAATAGTCTTATTTGCCAATGGAATGTTTATTTACTTTTAGGTTCACTTTTTGCAGTGTAAAATAAATATGTATTTATGTAGTTCCACATGATCTAGAACTAAAAACGCGTATTTGTCTCCATGCTTTGTTGTGCAGCCTTTACTCAGTTTATGACTTCTATCTTCATTTTAAACTTATGAACACATGGACTTCAAATATTCAGATTCATTTTTACTTTAGCATATTTAGCTGGTTGCAAGGTGGAGCAGCTATTAACGCTGCTGTCCTGGGATTTTAGTTTGCATGTTCTCCCTCTGCACTGTTCTGCATGTGGGTTCTGAGTACTCTGGCCACCTCCCACAGTCCAAAAACATCCATGTTCACAGTTAACTTCTGTAAATTGCCCGGCTGTCTATTTTTGTTGTCCTGTGATGGACCAAGGACTTCATGGTTGAATCGTTGATTGTAAGTTACCCAAATCAGAAACCTTCCATTCATGGAAAACACAAAGGTACATCCTGTTGATGAGTGAGAGTCGGGGTGCACACTGGAGAACTCACCGGTCCAACAGAGACACACAATCATGTATAAATGCAATTGCACCACAACAAGGATTTAAACCTACAACCTTCTTGGTACGATGTAACAGTTGTAGCAACCGCTCCTCTATTTGGATCCAAACCCATGTCCCGCTGCCATTTTCTCGTTAAAGATGACAGGTGTTGTCCTACATCCCCGTCAAAACAAGCCGTCCTTGGTCAGTTCTCTCCCAATTGTTCAGTCATAGGATTTAACAGCCCAGATGCCAAGAGCTGTAGATTCTGAGGTTGAGCTTTTGTTTTATTTATTCGAGCAATTTCTCTGAGGAAGGACTGACCTTGTTGGGGTAAATTCTCAGGGAACTCCACTCCTGAGACGCCCTATAGATAGCATATCAGTGGTTTAAATCAGCAATAAAGCCAGCAATGTGGAGCACTGACAAGTGATGTAACATTTCAGATTTTAACCTCGCTATGTTAGCATTTTATCATTTTGAGCTTATTAGTTAATGTCAACCGAAGATAAGGCGCTAAATGTTTGCAGCAGTTTTGCGTCCTTCAATCTCAGCCTGATGCAGTCAGACGAAGGAAGGCAGCTTGAAGTGATGTCAAACTCAACTACCCTGCTGCACAATCATTCATTGTCTATTCAAGAGTAATTTTACCACCTGTTGCTCAGTTTAACATTACCTAATGGTTCACTGTACATATACCACAAGATCTGGGCTGTGTTTAGTGTAAATCCTCTCAGAGCTAGCAGCAACATCCTCCCACGATGGATCAAGGACTGAGTCTGAAGAGGGAAGTCGGGATAATAGGAGCCGTGTCTTTCATCGCTGGGACCATGATGGGATCTGGGATCTTCATTTCCCCACAGTATGTCCTGCTGGCAATCGGCAGCCCCGGGGCCAGCCTCGTCGTATGGGCCTGCTGCGGTCTGATAGCCATGCTGGGGGGTCTCTGCTACGCCGAACTGGGGACGGTCATACCGGAGTCTGGAGGGGAGTACGTCTACATGCTGCGGACCGCGGGGAAGACCATGGCCTTCGTCTTTGTCTTCAGCTTCGTCAGCGTCATGAGGCCCGCCAGCGCCACAGGGATCGCCCTGAGCGTTGCCGAGTACGTCGTGGCCCCCTTTTACAGCGGCTGCGCCCCCCCACGGCTGGTGGTAAAATGCGCGGCTGCTGTGGCCATCCTGGCCTTGGCTCTGGTCAATTGCCTGAGCGTGCGCTTGGCCACCGGCATCCAGGTGGTTAGCATGGCCGTTAAAGTGCTGACGATGGCGGTGATCATACTGGTGGGAGTCGTGATGCTCTTTCAGGGACACACTGAGAACTTTGAGCAATCCTTTGACGGAACGAATGTCGGCGTGAATGCCGTTGGCATTGCTTTCTATCAGGGCCTGTGGTCCTATGATGGCTGGAACACTCTAAATTATTTAACCGAGGAGCTCAAACGACCAGAAGTAAGAATAATCAGGTTTGCTATCCTTCTTGATGGTTTACAAAAATGACTTAACTCACTTCAAAGCAGCCAGACCTTATTTTAATCTCCAGAACATTGGTTATTAAGGCTTTGAAAGGGTCTTTTAGAGGTTTTCTTTGGTTGCTTTTTCTCTTATTTTCTGTACAGGCTTTGTTCCTGACTGAAGCCACTCATGGTCCTAGACTGGAAATTAGTGACAACAGTAAAAAGTCTAAAGAAAAGCTTTGAAAGTTTGGTGAATTACTGATCTAGATTAAAAGAAAGTGACAGTCATGCTGGGCGGGCTCTGCTGCACCGAACTGGTGACGATCGTATCAGAGTTTGGAGAGAAATGTGTCTTCATGCTGTGGACTGTGGGGAAATCTGCGTCCTTCATGTTTGTTTTCAGCTTCGCCAGTCTTGGTCCAGTTCTTTAGCCAGACAATGTGCTAAGAAACGCTTTGAAAGGGATTCAGAAAATCTTGAGAACTAATGATCAGGATTTCAAGAAGGAAGGAATTTAATAATTTATCCCATTTCCAGTAAGCAGAAAGAATAAACGTGTTAAAGTTGGCGTTTAACTCACCGAAGCTCCCTCTGCTATACATACAATCACCCTAGCAGGGCTCGTATAATGAGAGTTTATGATCGACTGATGGACGTAAGAACATTTACAACCGGACTTTGGTTAATCTTAGAACCAGCTGGCTTGCTGCCCTCTGACCAGTCCCTGTCTTCTCTGTGAAAGTAGTTTGAAGACACCTTGAAGTTTTCATTGCGGCGTGCTGGATCTCTTTTATCTCGGCGTCCGTCATGGCAAATAAAAAAGCAGAGGGCCTGAAAATGAAGAGGGTGATTGGACTGGACGGAGGCGTAGCTCTAGTCTCCGGAACCATGATCGGTTCTGGGATATTCATGTCTCCGCAGTTTGTTCTGGGCTACGTGGGAAGCCCCGGAGCCAGTCTGGTGATCTGGGCTCTCTCTGGAGCCGTGGCTCTGCTCGCTGCGCTGTCCTACACTGAACTCGGGACCATCATCCCCGAATCTGGAGGGGAGTTCATCTACATCCTGAGGATTTATGGTTCCTGTCCAGCTTTCTTCGCAGCTGTCACCTTTATCCTGCTGGTGAAACCTTTCAGCATCGCTGCCATGGCCATCAGCATAGCAGAGTATGCCATGGCCCCCTTTTACTCCAGCTGCCAGCCTCCGCAGCTGGCTGTGAAATGCACGGCAGCCGTCGCCATCCTGGTCGTTTCCACCCTCAACATCCTGAACGCCCGCATTGCTGTCAGGGTTCAAGTGGTCTTCCTGGTGGCCAAGGTTTTGGCGCTCACGGTTATTGTAATTGGTGGGATGGTGGAGGTCACACGGGACAGCGATGTGTTTGTGGAAAATCTTAAAGCAGAAAATTCTTTTAAAGACACGCGTTACTCTGCGGGTGCTTTAGGAATGGCTTTCTATCAAGGTCTCTGGTCTTATGCCGGCTGGTATAACCTAAATTATGTCCTGGAGGAGCTTAAAAGACCAGAGGTGAGCTTTTGCGTAAAGTTTTGTGTTTCACTGACGTCACCAATTCCGTGTGTGGGAATGTTAAAACCAACATAAAATCCTAAATGTTCCTAATCACTTAAAATTAATCTAAAGGGTGAACACTTTTCCCTTCCAGTCAGCTATATTTCTGTGTATTCTTTAGGATTCAAAATACCTTTAACATCACCACAAAAATTAAAACTTTAATAAAAAATGTCAATATTTAGAGCTTTAGAGCAATCTATAAAATCATGAATCTAATTTATTATTGCAGCGACATATACATGGAACACATTTCTCATTTCTTAGAACAACTCAGCGGGTCAAGCTGGGCACGCCTCCGTGGTGTGTGAAGAAAAATGCAATCTCACAACAACTTCACACGATGTTCAGTCAGTCCCTCAGGGAGATTATTAAAAAAAAGAAGTAGAAGAAGTTTGCTGCTGATCTTCAGACACGTATCTTTAAATGTTTCACTGGGAACCAAACAGTTGTCCTCCTGTCATATCCTTGGCCAACGTAAAAACAGGCTTTCTCACCTACTTTTAGCTATGAGAACTGTTGAAGCCGTCTGCTTCCCCCGGGTTCGTTAATTCGTTGTGCAGGACTTTAAAATAATAACTCAGCCATGGACGCAGAATTTCAGTTTCACCTTTTGCAAAAGGGAGAGATGGTACACTTGCCGATTCCGGGCAACAACTCTGATCTCTCCCCGCTCAGGCTGGTTTTTATTAAAGTTAGAACATAGATTATACAAAGTCACACAATGAATGACGCACACATCATATCGCTATCTTACTCCCTAATAACTATCTTCCCTCGTTATTTTCTCCAGCTGCATGTGAACCAGAGTTTCTGTTCTTTCCCACTGCCTGGACTGGCCTTGAAACGTTCTCCTGATACTCATACACAGAACCTATTCACATTCTCTTCTTCTGACAAACAGACAGGCCTCAAAGCAAATATATTGCACATTAAAAGCATGTTATACCTTCATAAATGTGTACTAAAAAATTAATCAAAGTTAATACATTCCACAGAACCTTGTTTCTTTCTTTGGATGTTACTGATAGTTATAGCTTGGCTTTTTGTGATGTAAACCTCGTCTCCGTCAGCTTTTGCCTTACAGTTGGCTCTCAAGCAAGCAACCTGTTCTCCATATATATATATACGCATTATTCTCTTTTCAAGGTATGATGTTTTGAGTTTGCTGATGCTGACCTCCTTGCAATCAATGGACCTTTAGTTCAGACCAGTCAGAGACTTGCAGGTTTGTCATTCACTAATGTTGCATTCAATTTGCCTGGGAAAACGAAAATAGGAGCCAGGAATGACGCAAACCCAAGTAAAAAGTTAATACGGTCGAGGAAGTCGGGATAAAAAAAAACGTTAGTCTTATACCAACTAAAACAAATCAATACTTGAATTCTATAGATAGATAGATAGATAGATAGATAGATAGATAGATAGATAGATAGATAGATAGATAGATAGATAGATAGCACCAAGTTTCTTAATATTAGCACTGGGGAGGAAATTACACCTTTTTGAGCTTGACTGACTGAGCAGTTTACTTATCAGAAAGACGACAGCCTCTACTTCAAGGCTTTCTCTCAATGTGCAACGACAACTTTTAGATTCATCAGACTGTATGGATAAACTAAGCTCAGTATCATCAGCATAAGTAGTGATTTATGTATCCCATGCTGTCCAATGAATTACTCCAATCAGTAGAGTATTGGTACTGAGCCCTGTGGTACTCCAAAAACTAACTGTGGTGCATGAGGAAGATTTATCATTAATCTTTAAGGCACATAGGATATAAATCAGTTTAGTGCCATTACCTTGAACCCAACAGCATTTTCAAGCTTTTGTAGGAAAATATTGTAATTAACCATCATATGCAGCACCAAGATCTAACAGGCAAGCGCAGCCCCATTTTCTGAGGCTTTAAGAATATTGTTACCCAATTTCACTAATGCTATTTTGGCATTTCACTTGGATGAGCTCTGAAACCTGTGTAGCTATCACAGTTCAAATTTTCATGCAGTATTTTCACATAGATTTTTCAAGAATTCAAGATAATTAAGGTAGATATACAGTAAGTCTGTAATTTATTAGGGTATTTTGATTGAAAGCTGGTTCCCTAATAAAACATTTAATCACAGCAACCATAAATGTTTGTGGTACACATTCATTTATGAAGGATAAGGGCTAACAAAGCCACAAGTAAAATGTTGTAAAACAAAAGATTTTAAAGATTAGACGAAAGTATTCATAAAAATAAGGCTTTTTAATGTTGTTAAGGAGGCATTGTGTTCCCACATCTGAGTTGAATCCAATAATTGGATGTTTGAAAATGCTATTTTAATGACAATGTTATTATTTCAAATATATTTTAGCAAGGTTACATTTTGGTTTTGTTTCGTCCCCTCACAGGTAAACCTTCCCAGAGCTCTGGTGATAGCAATCTCTCTGGTCACTGGCTTGTATCTGCTGGTGAATGTGAGCTATCTGACGGTGATGACGCCCCAGGAGCTCATGTCCTCCACCGCCGTGGCCGTCACCTGGGGGTGAGAGCAAGTCCGGTTGTTTTACGGGTATTTTGAGTCTGCAAGAAATTCCAGTTTTGACCAGGAACGCCTCTGAATCAGGAACAAGGTGCTGGGAAGCTGGGGTTGGATCATGTCGTTGGCTGCAGCCCTGTCTGCGTTCGGTTCCTTGAATGGGACATTCTTCAGCGGGGGTCGAGTCTGCTTTGTGGCGGCCAGGGAGGGCCACATGGTAAACTTCTCGTCTGTTTTATCGAAAAACGTATAGCTGTTTAAAATAAGAGTTGTCACAAATATTTATGCGGCTCCACGTTTTTTTTGTTTTACATAGCCAGATATTCTCTCCATGGCTCACATCCACCGCCTGACTCCCTCTCCGGCTCTCATCTTCACCACTGTGATCTCGCTGGTGGTGCTCATCCCCGGAGACTTTCAGAGTATAGTCAACTACTTCAGGTGAACTATACCTTGTTTTTTTTGTTGTTTAAATAAAACAAAACCTTGTTTTAGTCTATCTAAAGCAACTTTTCATTGCCGTTTTCAGTTTCACAGCCTGGTTTTTCTATGCTGTCACTCTGTCTGGACTGATCTATCTCAAAATAAGGAAACCGGAGCTCCCAAGACCGTACAGCGTCAGTGTCACACACTCAGTAAATTAACATTAATTAACTACTAACAACAGTTCTGCATCATGCCCGTCTCTTCTCCTCCTCTCCACAGGTCCCCATCGTGCTCCCCATTCTGATCCTGCTGGTGGCAGTTTTCCTCGTACTGGCCCCCATCATAGACCAGCCTCAGATTGAATACCTTTACGTGGCGTTATTTATCCTGAGTGGTGCAATAATCTATGTACCGTTCATCCATTACAAGCTCTGCCCGGGGCTGTTCGATAGGGTGACAATGTTCCTGCAGCTGTTCCTGGAGGTGGCCCCGGCAGAAAAAAACCTGTGATTTCAAGCTTGCTGCGGGTTAATCTTAACCTGCGGGGACAATAAGCTCCAAAAACCAGTTTATGTAATTGGTTTAAACAGACTGTGTTTTATCCTTGCTGCACTTATTTAAATTAAACTGTGTGTTTAAAAAGAATTACGATAATTTATTTTAAGCACATTTTATGGTAGGAAAAAGTCAAATCTGCAACAAATCGTGCAGTTATTTCTGATAAGCTGTATTTTGTTACTGCATAAACAGACGCATTACAAAGAGGCGTTTCGATTCGTAGCAGCTGCTTTATTTGGTTAAAACAATAATTTAAAAAAAAAGTGTCTCAGTGTGATGGCTCCCTCTTTGTAGCTGTATTTTTTACATTTCAGTCAATAAAAGCATAAAAAGCGAAGACACATGATTAAGTTTACATTTTCTGAAGACGATTGTTGATATATTTGGTGCCTTTTCAGTTACTATTCGGTGCACTGAGCTATATTATACACTGGAGTGCTAATCACCGTCTGTTAGAACGAGTCGCTTTGAAGCCACCAGCCGCCATATTGGTACTCCCTATTTCCCCCCAGTAACTAGGGAATATGTGCGCTACAGCATCAAATAACGAGGATTTTCTCATGTTCAGGGGGGGCTTAAAACTTTTAAAATCTGAAATGCCATATACTTTTATGTTATGTTCTAAAACTATCACGTAATGAGAAAGTCATGTGCTGAAATATTTTGCATTTTATTCATTTAAATATATGTATTTAACATTTTTAAATATATAAATAACAATATACAAAAACATATTTACATATGTGTATACATATATATACATATATACATAAACGCATACTTATATAGACATATATATATTTAATATGAATAACATGTAAAATATTTCAGCATCTAATTTCCTAGTAGTTGATAGTGTTAGTACATCCACTGACTAGTGGATGTACTAACTAGAATTACCTGTGAAACGTTTTCACGAAGCCAGAAAACTGCTTGTTGTTGCAACCAAATCCTATGAGATTCTGTGAGAGTAGGGAGTAGCAAGATGGCGGCCAGTGACTTCAGTTTTTCGGCAAAATCAGCACTCCAGTGTATTATATAGCTCAGTGATTCGGTGAGCCTCCTCGCAATTTTGTTCCGTTTCCCTCCCAAGTGGCATTGGAGGTTTTGTAAAAAACCTCTCCAAAACTAGATTAAAACACACTGATTGATCAGAGTGTGGATGGAATTCTAAACAATAATAACTGAGTTCCCATCTTTACTAAATGAGGAGACGGCGGTGATGAAGTTCCAGCACTTTTATTGAGAAACAGAACAGAGATCACATAGATGGAAAGTAATCGTACCCCACGGTCCCGCTGCAGTCTGCGTCTGCCCTGTCTCTGGCTGTCTCGCTTTTCGGCTCCCCCTAATACTGCACAGTGGCCTTGGCTTGAGACATAACAAAGACAGTCTATCATAGACAATCAGTATTCCCCCCCCCCCCCCCCCCCCCCCAGCAGCTGCAGCATTTGGCCTTGCAATCAGCAAACAGTGGATCTCATACACAGCCATCATGTCTGCAGGCCTCCTATGTCCGAGTGGCGCGAGGCCATAGTGACTTCAGAATAATATTTCTTATAACACAGAGATAGTGCACATTCACTTTTTGTAGCGATACATTGATGCGATCTATAATAGTTAGAAACTCCAGCCATCTTTGGAGCTCTATATTCTCAATAATAGAAACATTAATAGGTTTAAATGGGTTGCATCACTTTACTCAATTGAACTTGCATTTGAATTATTTGTCCAGTTTGTATGCCAGGGTGGTTTTTTTAGATTATGCCACTGAAAATGTATCTTAAAAGTATAACACATTTTGACTATATTTTCCTGCCACGTTTTATCTTCACACTATTTATGCACCAAAACAGACATTTTTGTCCTCTTTCATCCAGTTTATGTTCCTCTGCTAGTGAAATGTTAAAAACAACTTATAAAACAGGAACTAAAAGGGTGCGCTTAATCTGTTGTATCTCATACATAAAACAGTGAAGATGGAGAATAATGTACATGTGTGGCCTTCATAAGTTTCTACAACTCACAATAAAATCGTTTTTTCATACAATTTGTGGTTTTCTCATAGCTGCAGCTGATCTGAATCCTATATTCTTGTTCGTCTCTCTGACAAAAAAGCATGATGCGAGGGGAAATCATTAACTTAACACTAATTTCTCTTTCTTTGACTCCTCAGCAGGTTCCTCTGAATTAGATTAATCCACCATGGCTAAAAAAATCTGAGCAACTTCATCAGCTGATTAATACTCAGCAGAATTCAGCATATTAAATCCTAAAAAAAATGGTGTTTAGGATTTAAAGGGTGTAGCAGGAAGAGATTGTAACCTGGACATTCAAAATAAGCCTCACAGATACTGTTCATTTCAGAAATTAAGGGTTTAGCTTCTAATTTTAATCTATTTCATTTTATTACAAAAGTGGGTTCCAAATTTCCGAATGGATTTAAAGAACTATGTTGAATTGTGTCGGTTTTTATGTAGTAGTTGCCTAAAAGATTATTTGAATACAATTTCTAAAATCAAACACTTATAAAGAAGTGGATTTTAAAAATGTTTAATAACCACCTAAAATGGGGAGAGAGAAAAAAAACTTATATGGCCATTTGTAGTGAAATAAAATAGTCAAATTCATCACAAGACAGGTGAGTTTACAGTAAGCACTTCCAGCTTCCTTTTGACCTTGCTCAGCTTTTATGTTCAGTAACGTGACAACAATTAGTGGATAGTTTTTTCGACACCGACTTCACAGTTCTGGATCCAAACACAGTGAAACTGTCTTTTTTATGACTTCAGTCCGCTCTGCCCTTCTTCTCTGTTCCGTTTGATTTGTCCTCGCGGCTCTCTCGCTCCGTCTCACTGCTGCCCCCTTGTGACGTCTGGTGGTAAAGCGCGTGAAGACGTTCCGCGTTCACGTCGGCGTCCTCCGCGCCCTCACAGCACCTCATCCAGGACTGAGGAACAGCCTCGATGCCATAGTGGGCCCCGGCGATGGCCCCGGCCATGCAGGCTATGGTGTCTGTGTCCCCACCCAGGGCCAAACTGTATGCAAGTGTCCTCTCCAGGCCGCCGTAGCTCTCTGGCAGGTACTCTCGTGGCTGAAGGCAGTGAAGGACGCAGAAGATGGCCGTGGGGACAGAGTGTAGTGCTGCAATGCCGTTTCCTGGAAGTAAAGCAGGGGGAGAAAATGCTAAAAACTACTAATGTTTTGTTTGTGCTTGCCTCTTTTTTTTTATTAATAGTATGCACTACAGCCTATATTTTAAATCCTTTCCTGCAAAGTTTGTGATTAGTCCTGCCCACACCCCTCACTTTATTTCATGCACTGTCCAGTTCGATCATTGTATCTCCACTGAATGTTTTAACTGCAGTTGATCTAAAGCAGAATAAATAAAATATATTCAACAACTGTTCTTTTAAATCCCAAATCCTCATGTAAAGGAGAAAAAAATACACATCTGTGCTATAAAGAAATAAATGTGTCACTAATATAAATCAGTTAGGAAACACAGATGAAATCTTTGGGAAACATTTGAAAAGAAAAAGTAGAGTAAATTTTAAAACACGACATATTGCTGAACAAACAATGGTTCAGAACATACAGATAAAAATAAGAAGGTTCAGTCTTTGTGAAATTTCCACACACGGGTTTGGGACCGGATTGTTTAATTGTGGAGCGCCGACGTATCCCGTTACTTCTTCATAAAACAAACCTTGGCCTTGAAATGAATTTTCTTCTGACTCTGCAAACAGATTAGATTTTTTTGTTGGGTTGTGGGGGAGCAGCCACATCAAATCCATAATCAGAGTGATTCGTTTAGCATTTTTTGATTGAAACTGGGCCTATTTTAAATAATTAAGACATTTAAATTGCTATTTGTCCCGTTCCTTCTTATCACTTAACTTTGGCCAACAAACGAGACCTTTGGTAAAATGTGAACTTCTTTATTGATTGTTTGCTGGAGTACTCACAACACCACACCTGGTGTTCTTCCACCTAGCGGACAAAGCAGCGCCGCCGAACAATCTACAGGACTGTCTCAGAAAATTAGAATATTGTGATAAAGTTCTTTATTTTCTGTAATGCAATTAAAAAACATGAAATGTCATACATTCTGGAATTATTACAAATCAACTGAAATATCGCAAGCCTTTTATTGTTTTAATATCGCTGATTATGGCTTACAGCTTAAGAAACCCAAATATCCTATCTCAAAATATTAGAATATCGTGAAAAAGTATACTAGTAGGCTATTCAACTAATCACTTGAATCGTCTAATTAACTTGAAACACTGCAGGGTTTCCTGAGCCTTGAAAAACACTCAGCTTGGTTCAGTAAACTAAATCACAAGTATGGTAGTGGTTAAGAGACGACATCAGATTCTCACAGTAACTGGTGTACTGACCATGGCATTACTGTCCTTGATTGGCCTGCCAATTCCCCTGACCTGAACCCCATAGAGAATTTGTGGGGTATTGTGAAGAAGAAGCTGAAAGACACCAGAGCCAACAATGCAAATGAGCTAAAGGCCGCTATTGAAGCATCCTGGGCATCCATAACACCTCAGCAATGCCACAGGCTGATTGCCTCCATGCCACGCCGCATTGATGCAGTAATCTGTGCAAAAGGATTCCCAACCAACTACTGAGTGCATTAATGGACACTTTCAAATGTTTGATTTTGTTTTGCTGTTATAATTTTTGTTTTACTTGATCTGAGGAAATATTCTAATATTTTGAGATAGGATTTTTGAGTTTTCTTCAGCTGTACGCCATAATCAGCGATATTAAAACAATAAAAGGCTTGCGATATTTCAGTTGATTTGTAATGAATCCAGAATGTATGACATTTTATGTTTTTTTAATTGCATTACAGAAAATAAAGAACTTTATCACAATATTCTAATTTTATGAGACAGTCCTGTATTGTCACAGCTAAATACACAACACTACTTCTTTGTTTTTGAGTTGCATATTTCTTCAACTTAATGGTTATATTCAATAATACAACAAATTTTTCCCCCAGTCTTGATTTTATTTCCAACCCCAGTTGTACTCTTCACTCTTCCAACAATCTAGGGATCTGTTGTCCATTTTAAGACCCATGCTTCACCTCAAGTGGTCCTAAAACCGCTCACCCCTATTCCTTATGCATGGTCTAGTATAAGCTGCGGATATTTCTTTAATAGCCATTTAAAAATAAAAAAACAACCAACCACTTCTGCATGTCAAGCCTGCAACATTTATACTTGTAGTTAAGGAGTAAAGATGGACTAAAGTTCAGAGACCAAAAACCCAAATATCTGAACTCAATCCACGTTTTGAAATTTTTTAAAAGGGAGGATAGAAATTCCAATTTAAGTTTAAATTAAATCTTAAGACAGCGTGGGGGGAAGTTTACTCACCCAGTTCAGAGATAACTTCCTCTATGCTGACTTTACTTCTGTCCATCAGGTCTCTGACTTTGTGGAGACGCTCGCAGAACGGCTTTTCTGCTTCTTTTAGACTGAAAAAAATACACGACATTCAGAAAACTGCAGCGAATCGGCGACCGTTTCCGTTTCTAGACGTCTAAAAGCGGGTTTTAAAAAGGAGCGGATAAAGTTCAATCAGACAACCACTCACATTCTGGCATCGCGACGCGCCTCCTGCTCGCTCTCCACCTCTTCCATTTCTGTGATCAACCTGCTGATGAACTGCTGAGGCAGGTTTAGCGCCCCCTGCAGGGAAAGGTGAACAGCCATCGCTTGCAGGACAGCCCCGTTGTAACCCAGGGAGCAGGAGTGTGTCAGCATGGCACCACGACGGGCAAACTGCAGCGGAAAATAACCAGCGGTGTCATGATCAACCTCTCATTTGTTTATATTTAAAACACGCCACATGTTCGCCACTCACCCGTTTAACATCAGCCAAATCTGGAAAAGCCAACGCGAAGGGAGCCGCTCTCATTGCCCCGCCGTTTCCAAACGAGCCTCGGCCGTTGAACTGATCCCTCGCTGGTTGGAACACGTCGGCGAGCTGGGGGGAGGCGAGTTTCTTCAACACCTGGATCACTCCAGAACCATAACCACGGCCTGGGGAGGCACTGTACTCCTTCGCAAACCTACAGGGGGCAAAAAATAAATAAATAAATAAATATCAAGGTTGAAAGTATCTAAAGTCAGACTTAAAATTAGCAGGGAAGCCGGAGTGAGCATCAATCTACCTGCGGGCCAAGTCCTGCTCGTCAAATCCAGAGCGGTTCAGAAGAGACTGGACCACGCACCGCGTCATCGCCGTGTCGTCGCTGTATTCAAGGATGCCTGGCAAACACAGACCGGGTCCTGATTAACATGTCGCACCTCGTCAGGATACATATTAACTCTAGGGCTGAACAATTAATCGCATTTTCAATATAGTCGCGATTTTTAAAAAAAACGCAATTTCCAAATCGCAGAGGTCTGCAGTTTTTGGCTATGTAACAATTAGTGAATCAGACACGTCCATTAGGTGTTGGTAAAATGTTTAAAGTGGGTTTTCCTCCACATGGAAGGGAAGACAGTTGCAGCAGTGAGATAATCTAATTTTATTACTTGTTTTAGAGTTTATATAATCGTACATAGCATTAAGTACAGGTCAATCAGTTTAATATATAGAGTTGCTTGTTGGTTGCACTTTATGTTCAACAAGGTTTGATGTCCAAATCAATTAAAAGCTGTTCTATTGAATAATATTCTGATCAATAGAAATATTAAAAGTTCTTTTTTTAAATAGTCCTTGTTTACAAACGTCTTTATTTAGACGCCATTTTTTTGCTTGTGGTTAATGCAGAGAAAAGTCAAAATTGCAATTTTGTTGAAATATATCGTAGGCAGAACGCAATCATTTCTGCTCCGAGTTTAGATGCTGTGGGTCTTTTAGAAACTAATCTGCACGGCGAGGAAACAATTTGATTTGTTGTGTGTATATATTTTAAAAAGACATGATAAATTAAACTGGGGAAACATTTGCATTAAATCGCAATATTAAGAAAATAAAAAAAAAATAAAAATCGCAATTAGATTATTTTCCAAAATCATTCAGCCCTAATTAACTTTAGATAAATTCCCTCCCTCTACTCCAGGTCAAATGATCAATGCTTTAAAAACGGATCTTTTTGCATTACAGGACCTAAAGGCTGCATTGAAAACACAAGAGGGTTATAAATAAAACGGACTCATCAGACTGCAAAGGTAGGAATCTGGTACTTCATTGATTCACATCGACTGCTTTATCATGTGGCAGTGATACACCTGAGCCAAAAGAGATCATATGTGGGGTTGCTTTACTTTTTTCCAACACCTAAAAGGTTCCCTGATGCACTTTTTTTTTTTTAAACCAAAATTATAAATAAGAGCTGGATACAACTCAAGGCTTAAAGCTACATGGCACGTCTGAAACTGTAACTGCTTTACAAAACTATCTATATTCCTTAAACCTTGTTCACATTCTTTATCCTAAAGCTGCTGTTTAATTTTTGGGTGTTTGTTTGATGATATACACGACAAAGTAGCAGATAAGAATGACGAAAAAATGTCGTGACGAAGAAAAAAACATTTTCCATATAAGTCGCAGTGCAGGTAAGGCTTGCATAACGTTTGTCTCTTTGAAGAAACCTGCATAACATGAGTTCCAACATCATCAAATCTCCCTTTGGGATTAATAAAGTGTTTTTTGAGCAGAACCGATCATGTATTCAGCCCCACTGAGTGACTAGACCTTAGATCTTCTGAAATATCTTCCAACCCGCCTGCAAGTCTAAAGCCTTGCGTCCTGCTCTAACCACTAGGACACCTAGAGGGCTGAATACATCGGTAAAAATGTTAAGTCATATATCATTTGGATTTCACTTCCCATTTATATGATGTGGGTCTATAGGATTAAATAAAAATATCCCTTAAATTTGTAGTTGTATCACTGTAAAATTGCTGAAGGGGGCTGAGAATATAATCTACAAGGTATAGCAGTAATGGACTAGGAACTACATTTCTAAAGCCATATAAAAGTATATTATAAAATCAAACAACTGCAAGTTGAGGAACTTGCAGTTATTTTTTTATTTTTAACCAGACTATATGGTTGTTTTTCAGTTCTTAGTAAAAAGAAAAAAGAAAAAATTTGTCAGCCAGCTGAAGCTCATCCAAATCTCTGCCTCCAGAGTCGAGACCACCACCAAGAACATAGAAAATATAACAATAGTGCTTAAATCATTGCACTAACTCCGTATTCGGAAAAAAAAGAATTTCTGAAATGTGTTTTTATTCTATAAAGCACTGAACAGTCCTAAATCCAACTCGGGGTTAACTAACATACAAAAGTCCCTAAGAAAGAGAGATGAGAGTGACTTTCTATGCTCCTTTAGAATAAAAACATAGATTAAAAGGAGAATGCTTGTACTCTTGTCTATGCAAGAATGTCTTGATAAAATAATCCACCGGGATAAATATCTGGATCACAGATCAGCCTGATCTAATAAATAAAGGCCCAGCTTCTCTCTCTCTCTCTCTCTCTCTCTCTCTCTCTCTCTGTTTCGACATCAAAGGCAAAGCTCTTGATATACCCGTCCGTCTACGTTATGGATCATGAACAAATAAACGAGTTCTTGCAAACAAGTTGCTGAAATAAGTTTACTCCGGAGGGGGACAGAGTGCTCAGCCTTCAAGATCAGACGAGGGGTTCTGCTATCAGGTTCTGCTCAAAGTAGAGCTGCTGCTCCTCTGCATCAAATACATTTTTCAATTCAATTCTATTTTAGTTATATGGCGCCAATTCATGAAACATGTCATCCCAAGGCAGTTTCCAAATCAAGTTCAATCATATTATACAGATCGGTCAAAAATAGTCCCTCTCTAAGGAAACCCAGCAGATTGCATCAACTCTTGACAAGCAGCGTTCACTCCTCCTGAAAGAGGGTAGAGCCACAGTGGACAGTCGTCTGCATTGTCCATGGCTTTGCAGCAATCCCTCATACTGAGCAAGCATGCAGCGACAGTGGAGAGGAAAACTCCCCATCAAAAGGAGCCAGTTGAGGTGGACATCTGTCTGGGGTTCCCTGCTGGACCTGTTGCCCCCATGAAGATAAGCGGTAGATAATGGATGGATGTAAACTGGCATCCATCCATCAGGCTTTTCAACATTTGCCACTCCAGTGACTAATCAGAGGAACCGGGGAAAACTGGCTGATTGATTAGTGCATCACTACCCCAGATATCACCGCTTACTGCAGACCGGTGCTTATTATTAGCTCTCGCCTATGTGCGCCTCATTATGGGATTCCTAGTGTTTGTTTTTCTTTTAATGCGTTTCTTGTCTTTTTCATTCACCCTTACACGTTCTGTTTTGAGACTCAATTTTTATCAGCACAGTATGCACCGATTTATTTTTTTTTAATATGAGGAAAATAAACATAAAAGCAAAGCCTGGCCGAATAAAAAAATTGCAGCGATTAAACAATATCGTCCATTTTTATTCAAGCTGTGCTGTCATTAGATTCAGAGCAAAATGTGACAACTAGGCTGCTGGTACCAAAATGCCTCCAGAACCTGTTTTAGTTTTTGGTTTGTTTTTTTGTTTGTTTTTTTGTCCTAAAAATTCGCCTTATTCGTGTTAACTGGCTCACAGGTTCCTTTAGATTCGTCCTCCAGGCCGCTCAGGTGCTGCAGCACGCTCTCCATGGGAACCTCCTCCGCTCCTTCAAACTCTCCACCGACGCAGTCTCCCAGCGCAGCCGCCACCAGCGCTCCCCTGAAGCGGGACAAAGACGCCGGGCCTCCCGCTGCCGAGGCCGCCGCTCTCACCGCCGTCATTGCCATTCATCCGCCGGACGCGCAACTTCGCCCTAAACGCTGTGAAACGTTCACTATCTGACAGCGAAAGAGAGGCCGACGACAACAAACGTCGGCGAAACTCCTGCGATTATACGCTTCCTGAACCTGTTAAGTTCCCGGTGAAAGGTTCCGATCGTCGAGCACAGAACTATGACTGCCTAGAACCAGTCTCCACTGGTAAGGTAATTCGAACAACTTCTGGAACACGTATTTCTAAAACACAAACTCCACCTACTACCAAGCAGTATCTAATATATGTGCACCAAACTTTGTTAAAAAAAAAAGCTTTTGCTCAAAAAGTGAAAATGGATTTGGTAATTATATTAGAATTATTTAGTTTAACAAGTTTTTTTCACTTTTATTTTCTTTACATATAATGAAAATTACGACAAGAAATTGATAGAGCTCGCCCCCTTCTGGACAGAAGATTTATTATTATTATTATTATTATTATTATTATTATTAGTAGTAGTAGTATTATTATTATTATTATTATTATTATTAATAATAATAATAATAATAATAATAATAATAATAATAATAATAATAATAATAATAATAATAATTTCCCTTGATCAGCTCCAGCCACTGTCTCAATGTGGTTTGCTGGAGTCCACAAAGCATTAGTAATGTCTTTGTAACGCTTTCATGTCTGATACATCTCATTTACTATGTTGCTAATCTGTTCTTGAATTTCTTTAGATCGGAACATGAGATCATTTAGCCGACTTTGTGTTGTTCAGGATGTTCTTTATAAGTGACTTCTTGATTTTTGTGAGTCTGGTAGCACTCAGGCAAATATTCAGGCAATGTAATTGAGAAAGAAATGTGACTAATCACTGTTAATTCCTGATTTAACAAGGAGGGGTAATTATATTTTCACCTAGGGCCAGGCTGGTTTGAATATTTTTTCCCTTTAATAAATGAAAAAATCAATACAGCTAAAAGCTATTTTAATGTGTGATAATGTTAAGGTCTTTTTGTTCTCAGATATTAGAATTTGTTTGATCTTAAACAAAATATATCTGTCATTGGGGAATACATGATAACCAATGATTAGGGAAAAACAAATATATTGTAACTTAAATTAAATTGATTTATTTGGCTAATATGGTACATTGGGCATTGTATTTTTTTCCTTTTATTTCAAAGCATTGCACTGATGTATCCTGAGTGACACATGCTGAAGGGATGAGCATTGATTGTATCACATATGTTTCAAGGAGAATTGATAAGATAAGATAAGATAGTCTTTATTGATCTCACAATGGAGAAATTCACTCGTGACATCGGCTCATACAAGAAGGTGCAGAGTAGGGAAGGTGCATTCAGTTATATACAGTGCATCTTCATATATACAATGGATCAAAAGGAATACCAAAAAATACAAAAAAGGAAATAGGAATGGGCATATGATGTCTTATTTACATTCTTAGTGGTCTATATATATAAACATATCTATATACTTAAATATATACATATATCTATGTGCCTACATACATACATACCTACGCGTATATATGTGCATATACATTGTATACATTTGTACATACATACATACATACATGTGTACTGACTTATGTTCAGGTGTTGATAGCAGCAGAAGTCACTACATCAGGATTATTGCACGGGTTGTAGGACAGTGTATTAATTAGATTATTGCACATTAGTGCAATAATCATGTACCAACTTCTTGAAGGAGTGTCCCATTTCTGAATAAAACGTTTTAGCCTCTACCCTACCCAAATAAAACGCCAATGGAAGGGGGAGGGTGCGGTTCTAGATAATGAACAAAGAAAATGGAATTCAGTTTTGGGGACAAAAACTGAACGCAGCCGGGCTTCCAGTTGCATTTGCGGTGCGTCGTCATTTTTCCGACGCACCGCAAACGCAGCACGTTAGCGTGTTGGCCCAACCATATGCAAGCGTGTTGGCATTTGTGGGAGGCGAGAAGGAGAGAGTCAGGAAATACTGAAAGCTCTTATATTTTGGCATTTCAGTAATGGTTTTACACATTTCTAATTCACCGGGTTCAATTATGTATTAATTTACACCGTCAGGACGGGGAGAAAAAAAACAAAACAAAGAGGGAGCACCTAATCTGAGGGTTACGGTAAAGCATTTTTTTTGTTTATTGTTAAAGTACTTGCTTGTGTATTTCCTTAAACGAGTCTTACTGAACACTTAATTGTTGCGTATAATATTTCCAGAATTAAATGGCCAGCTTATCTGGAAGAAGTGTAGCATCGTTGTTGTAGTAGCTTCGTCTGACGCCCCATTGAGAAGGAGGAGGAGGGCATCTGGAAGCGCGGCGTCTGCAGCATAATTAAAACATGGCGGACTCCGAGGAATTTAGACTTAAACGTTTAAAGGTAGGAAATTCAAACGAAGACGACAAAAGCTGAGGGTGGCCAGGGGGGAAAGCTAAACGTACTAGCCAACCCAGCTTCATTTTTTGTGGTGTGCAGCGTTTGTTCAGAAAGCTTCCGGTGGAGAGCTGCTGGTTTTGAGGCTAGCATCTGCTAGCTTGCTACATGGCTCTGTTTAGCATCTTGTTTCAAGGTGGTAGGGGGGAAAAAAATGGAAAACCTAAGCATTCGCCGCGTTTGGCTGGCACTTCCACACACCCTTAGAGCTTTCATCAACCCACGCGTGGAGGCTTGCAGCTGTTCTCACGCAACACGACCAAGGACCGCTGTGGACAATACATACAGCAGATTTCACTGAGTTTATGCACATTCACCGCATTGACTCTTGCAGCCGTGACGATTCCACCCTCCCACGAGTCATCTTAAGCAAATGTTGTGTGTTTGCGTCTAAAAAAAAAATGCATCAAAACGTGACGTGTTGATTAATTTTAAACCGCTTTCTGGGTGACACGCCTCTTACACATCACTGGACCACGCTAGGCCTGGATTCATTGATCACTATTGGGGGATGCCCTACAGCCAAAGGGTCAAAATTACACCTAAACCCTCCTTCGGGTTTGGGTTATTTGGGTCACCTTACCCTTTTATGAAGTTGCACCTCTACCACATGCTATCTGTAGTCATAATAAAGCTTCCAGCATTGTTTTAGCTGCAGATTTGACCACCGTTATCTGAGAAGTAGTATAGTCCATGCACATTTAGTTGGTTTCCTGGCACAGACTGTGCTTTTTAAAGACAATCCACGAATCCTCAGGTTTATTAAAGTAACAAACATGCCTTGAAAGACCATTTAAAAACAAAAAACTTCCTTTTTAACATGAAACACAGTGAACAGAATACCTAAGGGCATTCATCCCTGACCTAACCGATGTGTTTTCCCTCCATCCAGCATGAAGAGCAGATGTCCCGAATGTTTGATGAAGTGATGGGGCTGGGAGAGTTCGCCGACTCCTCCAGGGGCTCCGCGGCTTCCTCCAAGAGCGGCGGTCAGGCAGAATCGAAAGGACTGGAAGAAACTTTGGAGCAAGGGGAAAACCAGCCGCTTGAGGAAGATAGCAACTCCAGCAGACAAGAGAAGAAGACGGATGAGGGGACGGGGGAGACGGGTTTTCCTCCCCTGAGTTTATCCTCTCCTGAAAAACCCTCTTTGTTTAATATGGTAGGCAGTGAAAGAGGGGGTGGCGGGGCGGCATTTGATGATGCGCTCGACGGCCTTCCCGCTTTTGGACCAGAGGAGGAGGACGAAGACTGGCACTTTGCCCTGCCAATGGACTCCCTGGAAGATGGCGATGCGGGTAAGGCCAGCAAGATCGGTCAACTTGGGCGGGAGAACAGTGCTGCTCGGGGCAATCCCTTTGCCCCGAAACCTGGAGCTGAAGAGAAGGAGGAAGAGAATGAGGGGAGCACCGAGTCTGCCAACACCTCCCACTCATCTCAGGACAACAACCCGGACAACAGCAAAGGTAAAACCACAACTGACACTAAGTTCCTGCAAAAGTAAAAAGGCAAGGCAAATTTATTTATATAGCTCAATTCAGTACAGAGACAATGCAAAGTGATTTACATGATTAAAATATAGGAAAATAAGACAGAATAAAAGCAAGTAGGGACAGAATGTAGAAACAAAAAAGAACGTTAAAAACAGTTTAACTAGAACAGTCAAAGGCAATTTTAAACAAATGTGTTTTTAATTTTACAGTTTTCTGGAAGTTTGTTCCAGATAAGTGAACCATAGCAAAAAAAAAAAGGGGGGGGGGGGGGAGGGGGGTCGAAAATTAGATGGGATTAGGGAAATGTATCCACAGTGTGAAAAAATATTTGTATTTCCAGACTTCATTGATAATCCTAGTCTATAAAGGTTGATTCCTTCGTCTTGTTTAGCCATCTTTCCATCCTTGTCTCTCCATTTGTTCATGCGTATCCATGGAAACAGTTAAGCTAAAAGTGTTTCATACTCCTGACAGATAAAAAACAAAACAAAAAAAAAAACGTTTTTTTCCTGTTTTTTATCAATTTTATTTTACCTCTTTTAGAGCGGCCCAGATGGACTCCCAACCTGAATCTGATTGAGAATCTAAGATCAGGGTGATGAAAGGCGGTTTAACAATCTCCATGACTTTGAGTTTATTCCATAAAATAAATTGTCAAAATAAAAGTTAAATGCATGTTAGAAGCTTATCAGCAGCTCCAATGCCAAAATTAGTGTTTTCAGTGATTTCTATGGGGATAAACGAATGTGCCAGTATGACAGAAATTCCTTTTTTTGTGTGTGTGTACCCTTTTGGACCTTGTTTTAGCATCTTCTTTGTTGTTCCTGTGTCAGTTCTAATCAGAAGCAAAAATCTTGGTTGAATGAAAATAACTAAATCTGCCAGGGGTAGGGATGGGTATCTTTGACATTTGAATTGATACGGTACCAATATTAAGTTCCTGGGAATCAGTACTGGTACTCAACAATACCTATTTTCAGTATTTTTGTGTGTTTATATGGTAATAAATATTAGTTTAATAATATTATCTCTAAGTTTTTTTTTTTAGTTATTTATTTCTCACTAAATACTTATTTGGATCTACAAATGATCCTTCTGAAATAATTTCTGAATTGTAATGCGTTGTCTGAATCCACAGCGCATAAAACAGACAGTTATCAGAGGCACACAGAGTGAACGAGATGAATAAGTGACAAGCTGTTTGTGAATCAAATTCAGGGAGTTATTTTAATGCAAGTTTCAGGAAAAACAGACTACATTAAAAACATTTTATCCCGCTTTTTAATTCAGGGTGGGATATATTTGCAATGTGGAAAGGGAGTGGCTCTCCTCTTTGCTCTGACTGCAGGCAGGTTTCAGGATGAGGCAGCAGCCTGTTAGACATGGTTTGGAGAAGTGGGAAGGGGCTCACAGCAACACTCAAGACAAAAACTGCATAATGATTGGTGCTTTAACGGGAAGTCACCAATAACACAGAAGAAAGTTGATAGATTTTTCACTAGTTGCTTTTTTTGACGAAAAAAAGGTCGCTGAAGGGTCTGAAGAGTCAGTAATTATAGTGACAGTCACTGTTGGCAGCAGTGACCCAGTGATTCCTCAGATTAGAAGTATTCCCACCGCTGGCCTTGCACTTCGCCTCACAAATATTGCAGCAAGCGTAATCTGCAGCACATTTTGGAAGGTGGAGCCATACTTTAGTTGACTGGGCCAGCGGCTACTGATGTCATTACGCTTTTGTGCGTGCAATGCTGTGTTCATGTCCGGCATGGAAAATCGCCCACTTATCCACTCCCTCAGTGTCACAGTGATGTGTTTAGGTACTGAAACGTGGCACCGTTTGATTTTATGTGAATCGGTACTCTGTAGGTACCTCCCTGTAAAAGTACCGACTGCGGTACCCATCCCTAGCCAAGGGTGTGAATAATCTTGGTCTTAACTGTGTCAGTCCATCTATTTGTACATTAATCCAAAAAAAAAAAATCACTGTGCATCCTACTTCCTTCTCGTCATTTAGGTGCTTGCATATTAAAAATGGAACTACTGTAGAAATTTTCACAATAAATGTGCAGTGCCTTGCAAAAGTATTCAACCCCTTGGCTTTTTACCTATTTTGTTTCATTACAATCTTTAATTTAAATGTTTTTTTTATCTTATTTTGTGAGACAAATCTACATAAAAGTCTGAGTTGGTGAAGAGACATGGGGGGGGGGGGGGGTAATTGGCATGTTCATATGTATCCATCCCCCTTTGCTATGAAGCACCTAAAAAGTTTTGGTGCAATAAATTGCCTTCAAAAGTCACATAATTAATCAAATAAAGCTCACTTGTGTGCAATAAGTGTCAGTATAAACACACCTTTTCTGAAAGGCCCCAGAGGCTGCAGAACCGCTAAGCAAGAGGCATCGCACCATGAAGACCAAGGAGCTCTCCGAACAAGTCAGGGACAAAGTTGTTGAGAAGTACAAGTCAGGGTGAGGTTATAAAAAAATATCCAAATCTTTGATATGCCTGTAAATCCACCGTGTTGAAAATGAAAAGCATACAGAGCTACGACCTGAAAGCATACAGCTAAAGCAACACCAGAGCGGTTTAAGGGGAAATAATTAATTCAATTCAATTCAATTCAATTCAATTCAATTCAATTTTATTTATATAGCGCCAAATCATGAAACATGTCATCTCAAGGCACTTTACAAAGTCAAGTTCAATCATATTATACAGATTGGGTCAGATTATACAGATTGGTCAAAAATGTCCTATATAAGGAAACCAGTTGATTGCATCAAAGTCCCGACAAGCAGCAGTCACTCCTGGGGAACCGTAGAGCCACAGGGAGAGTCGTCTGCATTGTACATGGCTTTGCTGCAATCCCTCATACTGAGCAAGCATGAAGCGACAGTGGGAAGAAAAACCACCCATTAACGGGAAGGAAAAACCTCCGGCAGAACCGGGCTCAGTATGAACGGTCATCTGCCTCGACCGACTGGGGTTACAGAAGACAGAACAGAGACACAACAAGACAGACAAACAAGCACAGAAGCACACATTGATCTAGTAATCTGTTCTACATTAGATGGTAGTAGCGGGTGAGCCGTCTTCTCTGGATGATGTCACAGTTAACAGAACGCCAGACCAGGTGTACCTACTATGAAGAAAAAGAGAGAGAGCAAAAAGTTAAAAGCTGAAATGACGACAGTCATTTCAATGTAATACAATGCAAAACTGGAGAACAGTAGACTGAAGAACAGTAGAAATCAGTAGAGTGAGAAAATTAGACCCTGATGTCCTCCAGCAGCCTAGGCCTATCACAGCACAACTATAGAGATAGCTCAGGGTATGAGCCACTCTAACTATAAGCTTTGTCAAAAAGGAAAGTTTTAACATTAGTCTTAAAAATAGATAGGGTGTCTGCCTCACGGACCAAAACTGGGAGTTGGTTCCACAGGAGAGGAGCCTGATAGCTAAAGGATCTGCCTCCCATTCTACTTTTAGAGACTCTAGGAACCAGCAGCAGACCTGCAGTCTGAGAGCGAAGTGCTCTGTTAGGAACATACGGGGTAATCAGAGCTCTGATATATGGTGGAGCTTGATTATTAAGGGCTTTATACGTTAGAAGGAGAATTTTAAATTCTATTCTTGATTTAACAGGAAGCCAATGAAGGGAAGCTAAAATTGGAGAAATATGATCCCTCTTGTTGATTTTCATCAGAACTCTTGCCGCAGCATTTTGAATCAGCTGAAGACTTCGAACTGCATTTTGTGGACTTCCTGATAGTAAAGAATTACAATAGTCCAGCCTTGAAGTAACAAATGCATGGATTAGTTTTTCAGCATCACTCCTGGACAGAATGTTTCTAATTTTGGCGATATTCCGGAGGTGAAAAAAGGAAACTCTGGAAACATGTTTAATATGGGATTTAAATGACATGTCTTGGTCGAAAACAACACCAAGATTTTTAACTTTATTACCAGAGGCCAAGTTAATGCCATCCAGATTAAGGGATTGATTAAGAACTTTATTTTTTGAAGACTCTGGCCCAAAGATTACAACTTCTGTCTTGTCAGAATTTAAATGCAGGAAATTTAAAGTCATCCAGCTTTTGATGTCATCAAGACATGACTGCAGTCGAAGTAACTGATTGGATTCATCAGGATTTATGGATAAATATAGCTGAGTGTCATCAGCATAACAGTGGAAATTAATCCCATGCTGTCTGATAATTTTGCCAATCGGAAGCATATATATAGTAAATAGAATTGGTCCAAGGACTGAACCCTGTGGTACTCCACAAGTGACCCTAGAGTTTGAGGAAGATTTATTATTAACATGAACAAACTGGAATCTGTCCGACAGATAAGATTTAAACCAGCCTAATGCTTTTCCCTTAATCCCTACAGTATGCTCAAGTCTTTGTAGGAGAATATTGTGATCAACTGTATCAAATGCAGCACTGAGATCTAACAGGACAAGTATAGACACAAGTCCATTATCTGAGGCCATGAGAATATCATTAGTGACCTTCACCAGAGCTGTTTCAGTGCTATGATGAGCTCTGAAGCCTGACTGAAACTCCTCAAGTAGGTCATTACTTTGTAAATGTTCACATAGTTGATTAGCAACTACTTTCTCAAGAATTTTAGATAAGAAAAGAAGATTAGATATAGGTCTGTAATTTACTAACTCATCTTGATCAAGAGATGGTTTCTTAAGTAAAGGTTTAATAACAGCTACTTTAAAAGCCTGTGGTACATATCCATTTACCAAGGATAGATTAATCATGTCTAAAATAGGACCACTGATCAGAGGGAATACCTCCTTAAACAACTTGGTTGGGATTGGGTCTAACATACAGGTAGAAGGTTTAGATGAAGCTAAAATTTTAGATAACTCAGAAAGCTCTACTGCTTTTAAACAGTTCAGACACTGCGCAGGTTCTAAGGATTCCTCCAATGCTGCCTCACTTACTGAGGATGAGGTAATCATGTTTGGGAGGATGCCAATTATTTTATTTTTAATGGAATCAATTTTATTTATGAAGAATCCCATAAAATCATTACTACTAAGAGCTAAGGGAATGGATGGATCAACAGAGCTGTGGCTCTGAGTAAGTTTGGCAACTGTACTGAAGAGAAATCTAGGATTATTCTTATTCTCCTCAATTAATGATGAAAAATATGCTGCTCTAGCTCTGCGAAGGGTCTTGTTATACAACAACAGACTGTTCTTCCAGATTAGGTAGGATTCCTCTTGGTGTGTAGAGCGCCATTTTCTCTCCAATTTCCTAACATTGTGCTTCAAGGAACGCAGCTCTGAATTAAACCAAGGAGCCAGCTTCCTGTGAATAATCACCTTCTTTTTCAAGGGAGCTACATTGTCTAATGCAGAACGCAATGACGAAGTCATACCGTTTACAAAGACATCTATTTGTGAATTGGAAGAAACAACATTGCTGCTATCTGCAGGGCATTTCTGCAATACGGAGGATATTAAAAAGGGGACAGACTCTTTAAGTTTTGATACAGCATTATCCGATAAAGATCTACTATAATGGAACCCTCTTTTGGGGGTGGAGAACTCAGTTAGATTAAACTCAAATGTTATTAAAAAATGATCAGATAGGACAGGGTTGTGAGGAAATACTGTTAATTCTTCACAATCAATGCCATATGTCAGAACAAGGTCTAAAGTATGGAGCCGAGAGTGCGTCAGTTCATGCACATTTTGAGCAAAACCAATTGAATCTAGGATAGTTTTAAAGGCTACACTAAGGTTATCACATTCTGTGTCAACATGGATGTTAAAATCACCCACTATAATAGCCTTATCAGTATTTAACACCAAATCAGATAAGAAATCTGACAACTCATCCAAAAACTGAGTGTAAGGGCCTGGTGGACGATACAAAACAACAAACAGAAGAGGTTTTATTGCTTTGCAGCTTGGATGAGGGAAACTGAGGGTTAAATGTTCAAAAGAACTGTAGTTATTAATTGGCCTGGGACTAATTAATAAATCAGACTGAAAGATAGTTGCCACTCCTCCTCCTCTTCCCACAGATCTGGGAATGTGGAAATTTGAATAATTGGAGGGAGTTGACTCATTTATACTAACGTAGTCCTCTTGTAGCCAGGTTTCTGTGAGACAAAACAAATCAATCTGTTTATCAGAAATCAATTCGTTAACTAACAAAGTCTTTGGAGGGAGAGACCTTATATTTAATAGACCACATTTAATTGTTTTATTTTTAGGTTCAAGGTGAACCGTATTGATTTTTATTAGGTTTTTATGATTTGTTCCTTTTAGATAAGTTTTTGATCTGTTAAGTTTTGGCCGTGGGAAAGACACCGTCTCAATAGGATAATGGATGGGTAACAGTACAGAAGCTGCAGAGAGGTGTGTTAAACTACGGCTCTGCTTCCTGGTCTGGACCCTGGATTGTCAGCATTTAGGAGGACTAATAAATCCGGCCAGATTTCTAGAAAGAAGAGCTGCACCATCCAAAGTAGGATGGATGCCGTCTCTCCGGATCAGACCAGGTTTTCCCCAGAAAGTTCTCCAGTTATCAATGTAGCCCACGTCGTTTTCAGGACACCACCTAGACAACCAGCGGTTGAATGATGACATGCGGCTAAACATGTCATCACTGGTCAAATCAGGCAGGGGACCAGAGAAAATTACGGAGTCCGACATTGCTTTAGCAAACTCACACACCGAAGCAACACCAACTTTAGTGACCTCCGATCGGCGTGATCGGGTGTCATTAAATGTGTTGAAATGGCCTAGTCAAAATCTAGACCAGTCCAATCGATTCAGAGTCTGGTTTGACTTGAAGATTGCTGTTCACAACTGAAAACCATCCAACATGAAGGAGCTAGAGTAAATTTTCCTTGGAGAATAGGCAAAAATCCCAGTTGAAACATGTGGCGCGCTCACAGAGACCGATCCAAAGCCACTTGCAGCTGGGGGTGCCACAAACGCTGACTCTACAGGGCACTGGCTTATAAAGGGGTGGACAGTTATGCTCGCTGAAGTTTTCTGTTGTTTCATCCCATTTGTTGTTTGCTTCACAATATATAAAATCTTGGGAGATGTAGCCGTATTCTGTAAACTTTGTCAAGGCGCTGCATAGTGAGCTGTTGTATTTCTAACTGGAAAAATCACTACAAATGACACCTTTTGGAAATTTGAGTCTAGAAAAGGATGTAATTTTGATGCAAAAATTGTGGAACAAAACCTTGAAACGGTTAGTTTTACCCTTGCTTGTTTCCACTTAACGCTTATTTACTCCTAAAAACTGCAAAGGTTTTGCGAGAGGTTGAGTTATGACTTTGTAAAGTGAATTGGCACTACATAAATAAGATTTAACTGTGTTGGTCATTGCTCGCGTCACTAGCTGTGGTGAGAAAATGGCGTGCTCTCATCTCTCCTTGCTTACACACATCCTCTCCTTATTGCCAGACGACGGCGGCCTGAATCAGAACGAGGAGACCGAAGACAGCGAGCAGGAAGAGGTGAGGATTTGAACAGGAACGCCAACTAATTTAGTAGTGGCCGGATATTCATAAACACTTTTTTTTTTTTTTCAGACATCGGGGAACACTCGTGGGGCGGATCGTAATCCTCCTACTTCTCCCAGGATAAACATTAAAGATGAGCCGATTGATGAGGGCTATGATGCTGCTTTGCTTCCTCAGACCACCAGTAGGCAAATCAAGGAGGAGCTGGAGCAGCAGGAGGTAAGTTTTTATATTAGCTTCTGATGTAAACTGTGATGTTGTTGCTTTGCTAGAATTTCAACAATACTTTGCTTGGAAAAAAGGAAGCAGACATTTAAATTGTGTGTGTGCGGGAGGTGGAAGGGAACTCAACTTTGAATACAGACCTGGATTAAATAAACTAAACCTTATTCAAAATCTAGTATCTCACAGGCTGTAACAAAATAATCATTGGTTTGTACAAATCCTAAAGGTATTTAAAGCTAAATTCAAGTGAACGAAACAGAAAATAGATTCCAGGTTGCTATAATGTATGGTGTGTAATTATTTTCTACTATGAACGCCCTCTGATTAAACAGCTTGTAGGACCGCCTTCAGCAGGAGTAACCCTTAGTTGCAGTTTTCTGTCTGACTTTATCGTTCTCGCACATCGTTGCAGGGGCGTCGATTTTATAGTCGAATTTATAGACAAGTTTCACTGGCATTTCCGGTTTACTTCCTCAATTCGGTCATTTCCGGTTGAGTAAGGTCAGCGTTTATTTACATTGGATGGCGATGGCTCTAAAACGGGGTGCCTTCTCATTTAGTTCTCATAAAAGGTGGTTTATACGACATCCACACCGCTGCAATATTGAACAATATTGTCAGTTTTTGCCTTAATTATGTTGAATGTTTACCTGACTCCGCCAGATAGATTTGCTCCGCATATCCATCTGGAAACCTTCTGTTGAAGTAATTTTGGGAAGGGGCGAAAATACTGGTTAGCTGATTGGCCTATGTTGGTGATAGATGGGCCAAATAAACCAATCAGATTTGTCGTCGCTCGTAACAGAGCGACGACGAAAACACAACCACAAGCCAAGCTACTCTTGCTGCTGCAGGTAAAGGCTCGTTAGCTCAGCAAATAAATACTCTGTAATTCCGATAAAACTTGCTCGATAGCCACGCTAACGCTAGTTTCATCGGCTGAAGCCGCCATGTTCTTTAGACTGAACTGACGCGCTTCCCGTTGCGTCACACCTCAACCCGCCTCAAAGCCAACGCTGATTGGACGTTCGTTTGATGAACGGCTCCAAATTTTCTTTAACGGAGAGTAGCCAGACTGATCTGCGAGTGAAACCTTGAAAGCTCGCGAGATCAGGATGGTCCCACGAGGCTAGATGAATGTGGCCAAAGAGAGATTTTGCCGCAGTGACAAATAAACTGATTCTCTGGGAGGATAATGGGACAAAACGGGCTGATGTTACGACAAGGAAAAATATTTTCGTACTTTATGTCCGTAGACAGGAACGCTATGAACTACCTGATGTTTTTTGGGCTAGTTTTTGAACGTGCAGTCGCTCATTTGGGTTTGTTCTCTAACAGAACCCTTTCTCCAGTCTATCGCACTGTGCAAAAAGAGCTAGACCTCGCGTTGTCGTCGTTTTTTTTACAGGCTTAGTCGCCGTGGGTAGAAATTCAATGCTAAATGCATTTTACAGTATTGAATAGGGTTCTGTATTACTGTGTGGTGGGTTGCTTACTGGGCTTGTTTTTCGATTGGGTTTTGTTGCCCCGGGACTCAGGGTTTTCTGCACACTCCATTTATTTACCAAACACAAATAAAAATGCCTATTTGCAGTGGATTAGTTTTATCACAGGACCTCGGAGTTCAGCAAAATATAGTAGGTCATTTTCAGGGAGATTTTTACTTCGGAAATGACTAACATGGCCGATTAACATCACAGAGAATCTCCGCAATTATTACAAATCACATGTGGTCCCTAAGTAAAACTAATGCCATTGAATGTGTGCCGATACCCAAACACAGACAGGAATTTGGTGCACATTAAGGCGGATGTTCAACCGAGCCAGTGTATGAATGAGTTTACGTGGGGTCATCGGCAGCTCATGCAGGTGGAGACGATGTGACTCATTTATGACTTTAACACAATACACACAGCGTTGCTGTCTTCAGTCACACTGCAGATCCTGTGACCGCGCAAATCACACATTTTGAACAGAAACCAACAAAAATGGCGTCCTCTGTAGTTCTGGCTGTGGAACTTGTGTATAACTTTTCAGGTTTGCCTTTTATTGTTTGATTTAAAAAATGAATGTGTTGTATATTTTTGTACAATTGAGGTTAGATGTAAATTGTTTTAAAAGCTGATAAAGACTAGAGATTTGGCTGTGTCCTGATGCATAAAACCAAAGACGATCACAAAACCATTGAGGATGACTCAGTTTTGCTCATTTGATATTTCCAGGAACAGCTGAGGATCAGCTCTGTCTACTCTGTAGGAGGAGGAAACAGCTTCACGTCTTCTTCCAGTGAGTTTCATTACTGAAAATAACAGGTTGAAAATTTAAAAAGGCAACTAATTATCCTTAGATATATTCCTGAACCACTTGAAAGATGTCAAAAGTAAAAGACTCTGATGAAAATGACACTGAAGCTTTTGTCACGCTGTTGGTTATCTTGATGATCTTTTATTGTGTCCATGAGCATGAAGAAATTAAGTGCATTTCTTTGGAAGGACGCTGTGCCGTGGCATCACTGCCTCTTTTTTTTTGTTGCTGTTGCGGTTTGTTCTTATGCGAGACATGGCTGCATATTTGCAGTAAATTTTCACTCGGCTTTCGTTGCATCTCGCTCCAAAGAAGCGACACGTGTGTTTTGCACCAACAGATGTTCAGGTATATCAAGACACTTAAAATATAAGAGCTAACAAAGCAAGTCCATCTGATGAACAGCAGCAGTGCTCAAGGCACCACCAGTACCCTCAATACAATTCAAAACATGGCCGGACCAAGTCCTCTGCTGCATCGGCTGCATCAAGCGTTAAGGATGATCGTAAATGTTCGTCCTCGCCATCATCCGCCCAAAACAAGAAATGCAAGAGGAGGCACAAAGAACATGCCAATATTTATGCAGAGCAGGAGGCGGAGCTCTTTCAGCGCCTGTCAGCAAACCTTGTGCTCCTCTCGGGGCAAGAACGTCCAGTTTCACAACAGGTTGGGGACAGATAATGCAGCCTAGTTGGGAAAACGGCATTAGTTGAGTGTGCATCCAAGTACTTCTCCACAGACTTAAAAAAAAAAAAAGTGTCCTGGAAGGGAGGAGGGCACGTGAGCCACGTACTGAGTTTGAACTGCAGCCAAAACATAAGGTTGAAGACCAAGCAGAGGGCGGCTCTAAATCATCTGCCGAGTCTGCAACTTCAAGGGTACAGCGCGCTTCGGAGAGTGAATTTTTATCTTCTGCATCGTCGGTGTTAAAATCCTTCCAAATAAAGAAAAATGCAAGTGGAGGCTTGAAGGCTTTAACAGCAAACCCAGTGCTCGACGTACCCACACTACCCCCTCGCTTCATAGTGAAGATGGTGTAAGCTTCCCCTTTTATCCTTTAATGTAACTTCAGTTTTATTTCATCAGACCACAGGACCTTTCTCCAAAACTAAGTTATCTGTCTCCGAGTGCATTTGCAAACTGTCATCTCTCTTCTGGAGTCATGGCTTCTTCCTTACTGAGTGGCTTTTTAGATAATGTTGGTACAGGACTTGTTTTAGTTTGGATATCTGTACCAGCTTTGGCCAGCAGGTTCATGATTGTCTTCCTGAAATCTCTGATTTGTTTAGATTTTTTTCCCCCCTCCATGATGTCACTCGCAGGGTGTGTTTTTAAAGACAGATCCAGAGGTCTGCTTTGAAACTTACGACATCATTATCATCTGGGATGTCTAGTAATCAAAACGTGGAAGCTGACTTTAAATTAAGGGGTAAAAAATCTTATTATTGTAGCAATTTAAGAAATAATTTTAGTAATCCTAACTGACCTAAAACAGCAAAAGCTTAGTCTGAGTTGGTATCAGCGAGGAGCAAAAGGTTGTCTTTTTAAACAGTGTATGTAAACATCTGACTTGAACTGTAGCTTTGCTTTTTGTCTCTTTTTGTGTATTGTACATGTTACCGTTAACTAATTTTTTCCTGGTATTTAAGATGAAACCTTTTTAGAAGTGTGTTAATGAGATGAGTGTGTCTCCGGGTGTGCGTTAAATTACCGTACTTTGTCTCAGGGCGAGAAGAATGGTGGG
The DNA here is from genome assembly GCF_011125445.2 of Fundulus heteroclitus. Classification (NCBI taxonomy): domain Eukaryota; kingdom Metazoa; phylum Chordata; class Actinopteri; order Cyprinodontiformes; family Fundulidae; genus Fundulus; species Fundulus heteroclitus. The sequence continues at coordinate 17,271,784 of NC_046379.1, forward strand.
AAAATGTTGTCCCAGGTCCAACTGTAGACATTATACATATACGCAGGCGCCCCATTATGTGCTGGAGCACATCTTTCATCACCAACATCTTGGATGGGTCTCTCCTACTCAAGGCTGGCATAGGAGCAGACTGGAGTAAAGGCAGAGAAAGCAGCTTTGCCCGTATTTTCTGCAGCTTACGGTTGCAATAACCGGCGATAAAAGTAGGTCATGCGGTGCAGATCACTATTTTGGGCTGAGATCGGTTCTGAAGATGTTTTAACCTGGTGAGACCTAACAGATGAACCATATTTTCATGCTTATTGATTTGTTATCTCTGTATTTCACAAACTAAGGCTGAATCACGTTGCCAAATTAAGTATCCTGGACTTAGACTACCATCACATGCAAGAAGCTGTGCAAAACAGATCTTCAAGGGTCTTAAGCTACAGCTGAGTTGCAAGCAGGTTAGTGTAAGACACCAGAATGACCTGGACATTAGGGCTGGACAATAATTCAATCAAAATATATATTGATTGATAGACATATTGATGATTGAACAAAAGAGGTTTATCAAAAGGTCAATAAAAAGTTCAATAGAGTAACAGTTTTCCTTATTTTCGCATTCTAGCCATCTAGGTTATAATATTGCAGTCATTACATCCTCCCAACCAATCACAAAAGCAGACCCGGGAACCAAGCTCCGCCCCCTTCAAAGAGTTCAAAGAGCATGAGTTCTACTTTCTTTTTAAAAACTTGCATTTTTGGTGAAAAATTGGTTGAATAAAGGGTTGAGTTTGAATTCATTGTTTGTATGTTCCGTATTTAAAAACAGGTTGCTAAGCAACAGCATAAAATGGCCAGGGCTGCTCTTAAAATATGTTTTTTTGTTGATCAATATGATTTATATCTTATCTATACACTTTTTTTCCTATATCGTTCCATACCTACTTGTAAAGAACACTTTTCCAGGCCTTTAAGAACAGTGTATGCATGTGTGTACGCACAGCACACAGAAATATTAAGAAATTATTGTTGGTGTGTAGTGAAGACTCGAGATTGTACATGAGTGAAATTTAAATGAACAATCCAACTTGTTTATTTATTAAAATATAAAATGTATTTATATATTTATTAATTTAAGAGCATAAAACAGTATTTCAGCATGAATTACATATTTAATATGTAATTATAGACAGTATAGACAGACGTCTGTTAAATAGCATAAAACAAAGTATTTCAGTATGAAATCACACACACATATATATATATATATATATATATATATATATATATATATATATATATATATATATATATATATATATATATATATATATATATATATATATATATAATGTTAATATGCCACATGTCTCTCTGTTAAAGAGCGTACATTTATGAAATGCGCTGTTTAAACAACGTATTTCAGCATTAAAACAGCGTCCTGTATCATAACCACACCTCTGCCTTTTGTAACAAACCAAACTGTGTGAAAATTCAGGGAGTTATAATTTATTTTAGCTGGGCAAACAGCCTCCTCATCAGATCCGTTTGAGGAAAGGAGGGACCTTCAGCAGAACTCTCTGAGCTGATTGGGCGACGCAACACCTAGTGCCCGCCTACCATAGGTTGGTTTAAGCCAATAACCATATCAAATTAAAACATAAGCAGCAGACAACATGAGAAACCTAAGAAGTTAAGCTTGTCAAGGCGCTTCTTCCTGTTCTTCTTTCAAAGATGAAATCGTGAATTCTGACAAAACAGCAGCAGCTATCACATCTTTTGTTTTTGTTGATTTGGCTGTGGTCTCGACAGCTCTTACTTTTCTCCCACCGGTATGTCCCGCCTTAAACCACTATACTCCCATATGATTGTCCCAAACCGTTTTTTTGGTTCGGACACAGTTGAAGCCGGAGTAGTACAAGATGGATTCTCACATGTGTGAACGTGCACACGTTTTTATTTTTAAACAGGAATTGATTAATCTGTTTATGCTGTTATGTCTTCAATATAAAACAACTGAAGCCACTTAAAAATGCACAACTGTGGCCACTAAAAGTTAGATTTTTTTTCCCACTTGCTTTTCGGGAACCTTTGCAGTACAGATGACTTTAATTCATGGTTATATTCTTGTTTGTTTCTGATGATGTTTCAATGTAATTTCTGGCTTATTTGCAAAAGTATAAATAAAGCATTTTGCCAATTGTCTTTATGAAATTTAAATAAAAGTCCTATCATCCTTAGTTAATCTTTGTTATTTATATTCAGGTTTTAAGTACTGTCTGGAACTTCTTTTTTTATGTCTCTTTTTTTGTGTTATTTCTTATTTTAACTTGGATCAAGAGTTCCTAGTTTAGACTTAGACTTAGACAACTTTATTAGTCATTTTGTATGCACAGAGTGCGTACAGAACGAAATTTTGTTGCATACAGCTTTTAAATTGCAGTAAAATTAAATGACAGTATAAGGTGCAGCAGTGATTTAAAAGTAAACAATTGAAATGTAAACAATGCAGTAGAAGTCACAAATGGTTTTAAAAATACCCACCTGTACACTGTATGTGCAGAATTGATTGTGCAAAGGGCATTTGTGCAAGAATGCATTTAGTTTAACACCAAATATCCATTCAGAATCATTAAATGGTTATTAATGATAAATGATTACATATTTTAAACAAAACACTGTTTTCTCCCCTCTTTTTTTTGTATTAATTAATCAAAGTGCCTGCAGCTGTTCCAGCTCCAACACCGACGCACATTTTAATTCCCGGCCGAGGAGCCGTTCTACACGCCATGGCGTCCCTCCCAGTTAGACAACCAGTTCCAGTCCCACCTTCAGTACCCACTTTGACAGCATACCCGCCACGCCCTCCACTTCCTGCCGTCCCCGGTAGTGTTCGCTGCAGCGGCTGCTCCAAGGTAAAGTTTAAGATGGCTCATACCTGAGGTGACTGATTATAGGCTATGACATCCTACTTTGCAGCTTTGTGTAATGTGTGTTTATGTCACGCTGTATTTTCTAGGTTTTACTGAAAGGCCAAACAGCTTTCCAAAGAAAAGGCTCAACTCAGCTGTTCTGCTCCACAGTCTGCCTGACGGGCCATCTTCCACCCATCACTAAGGGTCGATTGTGTTTCCAGTGCAACAGGTAGATCTTCTCATCAGAAGCAACAAAGCAAGACTTTTATTTCTGGACTGTTATTTAAACTCCTCTTTGCTAACCTGATGTAGGCACTTTCAAGCTGTTAACTATTTCTTAACTTGCTTATCTACTTGCAGCTTTCATCTAGGGCTGGGCTATATATCAAGAGTTTAAAAATATCAACATATTTGTAAAGCTATAAGTTGAGACTAGGGCTGAACAATTGATCACATTTTCAATATAATCGCGATTTAAAAAAAACGCAATTTCCAAATCGCAGAGTCTGCAATTTTTGGCTACGTAACAATTGGGGAATTAGGCACGTCCATTAGGTGTCAGTAATATGTTTAAAGTGGGTTTGCCTCCACATTGAAGGGAAGACAGTTGCAGCAGTGAGATAATCTAATTTTATTACTTGTTTTAGAGTTTATATAATCATACATAGCATTAAGTACAGGTCAATCAGTTTAATACATAGACTTGATTGTTGGTTGCACTTTATGTTCAACAAGGACTGATGTCCAAATCAACTAAAAGCTGTTCTCTTGAATAATATTCTGATTAATAGAAACATTAAAAGTTCTTGTTTTGAATAGTCCTAGTTTACAAACGTCTTTATTTAGACGCCATTTTTGTTGCTTGTGGTTAATGCAGAGAAAAGTCAAAATTGCAATTTTGGTTGAAATATATCGTAGGCAGAACGCAATCATTACTGCCCTGAGTTTAGATGCTGTGGGTCTTTTAGCAACTAATCTGCACAGCGAGGAAACAAAATGATTTGTTGTTTGTATATGTTTAAAAAGACATGATAAATCAAACTGGAAAAAAATCGCATTAAATCGCAATATTAAGAAAAAAAATCGCAATTAGATTATTTTCCAAAATCGTTCAGCCCTAGTTAAGACTGTATCGTTTATATCCAGATGGTCTTTATTGAGTTAGAATTATACTTTTATGTGTTCCAGTAGGTTATTTCACAGCCGTTTCTCATATTTATCTACAGATGTTTGTTAAAAAATGTGCCTCGGAGACTGGGCTGGACAATGTAGGGTGAAAAAAAGCGTATCAATACAATAAAAATCATATGGATCAATATTGATAATGATCACAAAATTCAACACATAGGTTTTAAGTGCAGCCCTGGCCATTTTATGCCGTCGCTTAATGACCTATTTTTAGATAAAGAACACACAAACACTGAATTTAAACTCAACCCGTTATTCAAGCAGCTTTTTACCAAAACTGCAAGAAACTGAAGAGGACAGAGCGTTCCTGGGTTTGCGTTTGTGATTGGTTGGGAGGATTTAACGACTGTATTTTTAGCCTACATAGGCTAGAATGCAAAATAAAGAAAATCTGTTCTTCTATTGAACTCTTTATTAACCCTTTTTTCTCTATCGCACCACACGTCTATCGATCAATATATATTGTTATTGAATTATCGTCCAGCCCTATTGTGAGACATTTGGGAGAAAGCTTTAATCCAGACATGCCTTTTTATAATTACTTGATGAAACGAAAAACATGCTGAGATAAACATTGTACATAAGCATTCAGCCTAAACATACCAAGATATAATTTTTGCTCCATACCGCCCAGCCCTACTTCCATCTGCCGGTAATGTTTGTGATAAAACTGCAGAAATTGCTTTGCATTATGCATGGAGCGATGTTAAGCTACTATAAGCTACTTTCTCCAATGTGAGATCAATAAAGTCTATCTTATCTTAATTTATGTCTCAGTTTATAAGCCATAAATCAATCTCACAGTCTGTAAAAAGTCAGTCTGAAAGATTAATTCATTACTGTTGAGTGATCAATGTTGGATAAAAGAACAATAAGTAGATCTGTGTATTTTTCAGGATTTAAGATTTAATTGGAATAAACACTAAAATTTACTCAAAGATTACATTAAAAAATGATCAAGAATAACATTTATTTGTTTTTTGGTTTTTTTTGCTGACTAATTAGGCAAAAAAAAACTTACTGACACTATGCTAATTAAACACAGATACAGATTGATGTAAAATGGTTGTTTTATTACTGACAAATAAACGTTCAAAGTATGATTAAAATGAATCAAAACCTAAGAATTACAGATTGAAATATTCAGAAATATTTCGTATTGGTTGGCTTTCAGTATAAGAACAATCACAATGAAAATCTGCCTAGATTGGTCTAAAATCAAGTTGCTACACTGCTTGGAGAAATAACTGGACTTCTGCAGCTGGATGGTTCTGAAGACTACAATGTGTTCAAAATGTGAAGAAACAACAATACAAAACATTTTGTTTGTTATTTTTACAGTAAAATCCACAGAAAAAAATTGTAGTGACGTAAAAAAATTTTTTTTTAACCAAATCTGATAGCTTGATGAGGCCTTCAGGGCCTAGTTACACGAGGCCTAATGCTTTCTAAGGTTTGGTCTGTGTCTGTATTTCCCAGGGCAGAGACATCATCAGGGATGGCTTCACCAATCAGAAGCAGACTGAGCGTAACATTAGAGCCGCATTGCGTTGAGAGAGCCGATAATCACTTCTTCTTTCTTTTTTTTTTCTCCTCCTCCTTCTCACTGCTCTGTCTGCAGGGAGATCCTTCAGCCCAGGGACATGGTCACAGTCCCAGCAGAAAACAGCACATTCATGCACTTTTGTGGCCAGTTCTGTCTGTCTGTATACAGACACAAGAAGAAACAAGGCGAAAAAGTAACATCTGATAAGCGGCCCGACAGGAAGCCTGAGAAGCCGCCTGAGAAACCGGTGGAGCGTCCGGCAGAAAAACCCTTCTGTAGCGTCTGCAAAGGCACCAACAAGGTACGACACTGAGACGCTGCTGATGGCTGCAGGCGGGAAGGATCTCCTGTAGCGGTCTGTCTTACAGCTTATCTGGAGAAGCCTCTGACTGAAGACAGTCTGTTGTAGCATGACTGTCTGATGAAGAGGATGCTCAGGGTTCTCTATACTGTTCATTTCATGAAAAATCCTTCTTTGTAAAAGCGTCTCCAGAGGTTCTAAGAGGATCCCCGGAATAGAGCCGGTCTTCTTTATTAGCTTGCTGAGCTTCTTCAGGTCAGTTGCTGTGATGCTGCTACCCCAATAGATGATGGCAGAGGAGATCACACTCTGCACAACAGACTTATAGAAGATCTGCAGCTTCTGGTTGCAAACCCTGATGGACCTATGCTTCCTCAGGAAGTCCAGTCTGCTCTGTTCCTTCTTGTAGACAGCTTCAGAGCTGCGTCTCCAGTCCAGTTTGTTGTCTAGGTGAACACCGAGGTTTTTGTACTCCTCCACCGTCTCCACTTCTTCTCCCAGGGTGGCAGTAGTGTTGGACCTGTTCCTGTTTCTCCTGAAATCTACTATCGTCGCCTTTGTTTTATCTACATTCAGAATGAGATGATTGTTTTCACACCACATCACAAAGCGGTCCCCCGGCTCTATGGGCTCAGCTTCCTGTCCGCCTCAGATGCATCCAACAACTGCAGAATCATCAGAGTATTTCTGCAGATGACAGGAGTCTGTCTTGTGTTGGACGTCTGAGGTGTAAAGAGTGAAAAGGAGCGGTGAGAGTACAGTCCCCTGTGGTGCTCCTGTGCTGCTGACTGCCTGCTTGGACACACGGTCCTCCAGTCTCACAAACTGTGGTCCATTTGTCAGGTAGTCTCTGAGTCTCCCATAGAGAGTGATTTCTCCAACCAATTTTATTGTCCAGCCAATCAGGACGCAGGGCTGGAGTTTCATAGATTTGACGTAGTGGAGAAGCTACCGTGACGTGAGACTGTTTTGATTCAGACAACAATGGCGGCTCGCATCGAGGAAGCAAGCGTTAACATTGATGCTGCTATTTCTTCCGTGTTGTCCAATCTACCTAATATTGTTTCATTAAAAGAACATCAGAGAACGGCTCTGAAGGCTTTTGTTGGTGGAAACCATGTTTTCGCCCTTCTCCCGACCGGATTTGGCAAGTTTTGTTTTCCAGGGCGCCAGTGGTGGAGCGGTTAGCGTGAACCATATTAGGAGGCCTTTAGTCCTCAACGCTGTCGGGATCGACTCCGACCCGCGGTGCTTTGCCGCCTGTCTTCCCCCCTCTTCCTGTCAGCTCACTGTCAATAAAACACGTGCCACTAGAGCCGCAAACACATTTAAAAAAAGAAAAAGGTTTTGTTTTTTCCTGCGTCGCTCTCATCAGCGTCACGGGTTAGCTTCGGTGTGAGTGGTTGAATTAGCACGTCGATAAAGATGACAGACAAGTGGCTTATCCAATCATATGCAAGGATTTTTGATAAGACCCAGCCTTCTGAAACGCCATTCCTATAGAGATGTCCCAGATGGATGAGTGGAGCTAGGCGGAGCGAAGTACATCTGGCTACAGTCAGGTTAGTTTACGTAGGCATCTTCAACTCCAACTTCACGGAGATGAGCAAACTGCAGGGGTTCCAGATATGCGCTTGTCTGCTTACTCAGGTGGGCCAACGGGAGTCTCTCTTGGACCTTCGTGATGTGGGATGTCAGGGCAACGGGTCTAAAGTTATTGAGGGCTGGTGGGTGAGTTTTCTTTGGTACTGGAACAATGCAGGAGGTCAAGACTGGAACCGTCTCCTTGGTCTGACTAATGTTGAAGAGTTGCTGCAGAATCCCAGATACCTGTTCAGGACTCTGGGGGTGACACCATCTGGACCTGCAGCCTTCTTCCGGTCCAGTCTCTCCAGCTGCCTCTTCACCTGACTTCTAGAGACAGAAAAGAGGAACGGGGGAGGCAAAGGGAGGAGAACCATCTTCTGATTTGGTTGACAACAAACATGTAGAAGCTGAAGGGTCCATGAGTGAGGCGGAAGATGAAACATCTGAGGGGTAACAGGGAAGTTTTGTGTCAAAGCAGAATGTGATGAGTGGTTGTGGGCGGGAGCGGAAGATGGCGAGCTTGTTCCTGAACTGAACGTGTTCAGCTCAGCGCCTCTGTCCAGACCTCCATCTGTCCGATCCTCCTCCTGCTTGAAGCCTGTGATCTTCTTCATCGCTGACCACACATCTCTTATACTGGTTCTTACTCTCTAGCTTCTCCCTGCTTTCTCTTATCTTGACTTTCAGTTTCTGCTCTATACTCCTCAATAATTCCTTCTCTCCCTTACTGAAGGTTATTTTTTTTTACTCATTTAGCAGTTCCTTCAGGTCACTGAGATGCTTCCCCAACAACAACCCCTGGATCACCACTCTTCTGGTGGAGACGGTGTTGTTCACACTAGGGCTGGGCGATAAATCGATTTAATCGATTAATTCAAATTTACAATTCTTTAAGATTTAATTTTTGGAAAATCTGGATTTTATTTTGCCAATACACTCATTGGGTTTCCATGAAGAGAACAGCATATGATGCTGAATATATGTTTAGGCAAATGTATTGTCAAAATATTGTTAAGTGGAAACTTTTTTTACCATAATACGAGGTACTTCATTTACTTATTTCCTTTTTTTTTTAACTTAGTTTGAAGTTCACAAATGCAGTGAAGCCTGTTCTTAGCTCAATGTGTAATACCACTAGCAGCAAATGTTTTGTTATATTTTCATTGTTTATAATGGCACAGCTGCCATCTTGTTTTACAAGCATGTTTCACAGCTTGTTTTTAGTTGCACTTTGAATTCAGGTCAACTCCCTGACGAAATACTTGACATAAAAGCAAGGTTTTAAAATAATTTCTTTAATTTCTTTTTATGAAACAAAAAGGAGGAAAAAAATCGATTAATCGGATTTGGTATGATAAAATCGGAGATTTATTTTTTAATCCATATCGCCCAGCCCTAGTTCACACAGAGGTTTATAAACTCAGTCACACACTCAGTCATCACATTGATGTCCTCTACATGTGTCCGCCACAGTGCATCCCAGTCTGTTGGACCAAAACTTCAGCTTCCTGGGACCATCTTCTCACAGTTCTTCAGTGCAGGTTGCCTCTGATAGGTTGCTTATATTTTGAGCAGAGAAAAAAACAGATTATGATCTGATCAGCCACGAGGAGATCGGGCTTTAGAGACGTATGAGTCCGTGACGTTTACAAAAAACAAGTCCAGAGTTTTTTCCTCTAATAGAGCAGGTAGCAAACTGTTGAAAAGTTAAATAAAAACCATGGCATCAGGTTTTAAATTTGATGCATGTAATCTTTCTCTATTTAAGGTTTGTAGCAGGCATCGTGTCCTTTTGGAAAATGCAAAAATTAGTTTGAGATGTTTTTTTTATGTGTTTTTTGCATTTGTTTTATCCCAGATAATTTTTACCTCTCACTCCCTTGGACTTTGTGCCTTGTTCCTGCAGCAGATCGAGCATGAGGTCACCCATCAAGGAAAACTGCACCGACTCTGCAGCGACTCCTGTTTCCTTACCTGGCGCAAGCTGCGCCAGCTGGCCTTGAACTGCTGCGAAGGCTGTGGACTTTACTGCAGCAGCAACTCCAGCTCCTGTCAGACGCTGACGATTGAAAAGGCCCAGCTCAACTTTTGCAGCGCCACCTGCATCAACACCTTTAAACAGGTGTGTTAGAAGAACCAGAATAGCTCCTGTTGCATTGAATTTCTGTTTTTCACAAGTCATTAATCAGAGATGTTAATATCAGAACCCCCTCCTATGCATCTTCATATGAAACAACACAAACTTTTTCTGCAGACTTGCAGAAAGTCGACCGAGTGTGCCAACTGTCACAAGATCACAGTGGTGTCCTCTAGCATCATGGAGCTGGACCAGAAGGGTAAAGTTCAGCTGTACTGCTCTACTCCATGTGTGGAGCAGAGCCGACCACCGCAGCACAGCCTCACAGGTACGACGCAGTGTTTGCTGGGAGCTTTAAGGCTCAGGGCTAAAACATTGATGGTAGTTTGATTTATGTTTAACGTGACTGTTTTCCGTAGGTACTCCGTTCCCCTGCAGTCTGTGTAAAGTTTCCGCGGTTCCTCAGTATCATCTCGCCATGGTGGACGGCACCATTCGCAACTTCTGTTCCTTAGCCTGTGTGACTACATACAGGGTAGAACGTCACCCGCATTTTCAATCAAAAAGTCCCAAAGAAAGATTTTAAATGTCCTATTTTATGAAGTTTACTTTTTTTCTTATTCGAATGTTGCAGAAATCTTCTCTTTCAACTCTGCCTGAAATGACCAACGGAACCTCCTCACCCAGGGACCCTCCCAACAAGGACGCTCCAAAGCCAGGACCCTCCACCACAGCCACCGGGGCCACCTCTGTCCCCCCCATTCCTCAGGATTACTCGTCTTCAGTCCCATACCCAGGACACCATCCCAGTAACACATCAGTCCCCCCTCTAGTGCCTCCTCATTTGGCCGTGTCCACGCCCACTCTCCCCGGACAAGCCCATGCCACTTCCCCCCCGGAGCAGCCTCTCAAACCGGTCGAAGATGGGCTCAGTGACGCCGTCAAACTGACCTGCTATCAGTGCACCAAGAAGTTTAGCCACAAGCCGCTGCTACTCACCCACCAGGTGGTAAATTTGAGTAATACACCTAATTAGGGCTGAAACAATTGGAATTATCATGATTAATCAATTATTGAAATAATCGTCAACTAGTTTGGTAATCGAATTGTTAACTGGAGTCTACAGACTAGAAGAACCCACTCAGAGCAGTAATTAAGACAGACCTGTACAAAAAATATATACTGTGCATTTAAGATGAAAAACCGTGTTTCATTTGAGGCTTGGATTAAGCTTCACCTGATTCAGGTTTTGTTAAAAAAAGTGTTTTTGCTGATAATTAATCTATTCAACAAAAAAATAGTACACAGATTAAACAATAGTTGCAGTCCCAGTTATGTTCCAAGCAGAGATGGGTATATTAGGATAGATAGATTTTTTTTAACATGTTTCTGTCATTTGCAATCCAGTTAAAATGTACAATAAAACGTTTGTTTTCTAGTTCAAGACACGTGTTGAGGTATGTTAATTTATGAAAAGTATCTTTTTTTTCTTTTCTTTTTTTTTTTTTTTTTTTTTTTTTTTTTTTAGATTATTCGAAAAGAATAGAGAATCGATTACTAAAATAACCGTTCACTGCAGATCTAAACCTAATTTTGTTATTACAACCTGCTCCCTGCTGACAACGTTCCTTCTCCTGTCTACTTTTTTCCCCTCCATCTCCAGGGTCGTATTTCTTTGTTTTGCAGTAAAATGTGCTGTGATCAGTACAACATCCAGAAAAACGTCCTCGCTGTGTGCGACTGTTGTAAAGAGGAAAAGGTCCTTTATGAGGTCACCAGCTTAGGACAACAGGACGTGTTCTTTTGCAGTGAAAGTAAGTTTTTATATTTATTTATTTTTCTCTTTTTTTCTTTTTTTCTCTTTTTTTTCTTTTTTTCCCTTTTTTTTCTTTCTTTTTTTCCTTTTTTTTTCTTCCCTTTTTTTTTCTTCTTTTTTTTTTCCTTTGTGAAAGTAAGTTAACATAACACTTCATTTTCTGCTGATGTAAAAACATGCTATTATAAAACCTTAAAGTTATAAAGTAGACGGGTCAGTCTCATAAACAACATCCTGGATCTCATTGAAACAATCTGTAAAAAAAAAAAAAAAGAATCACTAAAAATACAAACAATTATAAGTAAAGTTTCACAGATCAGACTTTTGTGGCTGACTGATCCTTGATGTTTTACTATCTTTATATTGGTGAATATAGCAGTTCACATGGCAAGCATTACAAAAACAATTATATATTGGTTTGTATTGCTAACAAAAACTAACTCCTTACCTTAACACTAAGCTTTCTAAAAGGCTGCCAACATTTATAAAACCAGCACGTTCCATAAGAGGTTTCATCCTTCCTGTTATCTGTTTTGCTCTCTTATTCAGAGGAAGCACAGAGATGAAAGCAGCCATTTAAAACAATGTTTTTTTCCTGTGACATCTTGAGTCTCTGACTTCATTTATCTTTCAGTAAATACCTCAGTGATATTGAAAATGGCTACCTTTTGAGTCTCTTGCCTCAGTAACAAGTTCCTCCCTGAAGAGTGTTAGAGTAGCATGAGCTGATGGTGCTTTCACTGGTTTCTCTCTGAAACTGTGGGGAACAATGTGAATCCTGAAGTAAAGTCTAACGTATTTATTGATAAGTACGATTGTTCCTCCTGTGAATAATGCGTTCCCTGCTTTTTGCCCCAGACTGCAAGCAGTTCTTCAAACAGGACCGGGCCTTGCGTCCTTGCTCCTACTGCTGTGGCCTCGGACAGAAGATGATGCTCAGCCACTATGGAGGGAAGATTGAGGAGTTCTGCAAACCTCACTGCATGTCCCTGTACACTGTGCTCTACTATGGAGTAAGTACAGGACACATGTCCAATTGGCACGCATACACAAAGCAGATAAAAAAAAAAAAATTGTCATGAGCAGCAAAGAAAAACAATGCTTGTTTTAGGGCTGGGCGATATGGATTAAAAAATAAATCTATGATTTTATAATACCAAATCCGATTAATCGATTTTTTTTTCCTCCTTTTTGTTTCATAAAAAGAAATTAAAGAAATTATTTAAAACCTTGCTTTTATGTCAAGTATTTCATCAGGGAGTTGACCTGAATTCAAAGTGCAACTAAAAACAAGCTGTGAAACATGCAAAACAAGATGGCAGCCGTGCCATTATAAACAATGAAAATATAACAAAAAATTTGCTTCTAGTGGTATTACACATTGAGCTAAGAACAGGCTTCACTGCATTTGTGAACTTTAAACTAAGTTAAAAAAAAAAGTAAATAAGTAAATGAAGTACCTCGTATTATGGTAAGAAAAAGTTTCCACTTAACAATATTTTGACAATACATTTGCCTAAACATATATTCAGCATCACATGCTGTTCTCTTCATGGAAACCCAATGAGTGTATTGGCAAAATAAAATGCAGATTTTCCAAGAATGAAATCTTAAAGAATTGTAAATTCGAATTAATCGATTAAATCGATTTATCGCCCAGCCCTAGCTTGTTTTACAGAAATACAGTGAAGAGATATCTGCTTCTTTTCCCTGTTTGAACTAATTAAAAACTAAATACATTTTTGAGTGAGAAATCACTTCATTCTTTCTTTTGGCTTGATTTCTTCTTTCACTCTTCTGAGTAGACCATGTTTGAAGCAGAGGACTAATGCCCAATAAAAGGCTTCATTAAAATCTGTATAACTGAGTTTAACCGCCTCTTTAAGCTGCAGTAGGTAACTTTTATATACATTTATTTTTTTATATATATATTTGTTAATACTGTCCTGATGGTAAATTGAGTTAATCTGTGAGGAAAAAATAAATCTCCTCTGGCTCCTCCCAGTGGCCCTACTGCCATTTTCAGAAAAATCACTCTTCCCACAGCGCTGTTTACATGCCTTGTCTGCTTGGCACATGCCTGCTGTTTCCTTGGCAGTGTCGCAGCGCCACCAATGGGTCCAGCATACCTACTACAAGCCTTTTTTTTTTTTTAGTTGTGCTGCATTCTTTCATGTGGATGCACGTTTTTTTTAATCGTTTATGAAAATTTACAGTGTTTGTCTCTGTGTAGACAAGTCATAAATCCACAGTTTCCTCAAACCCCCCTACTGCAGCTTTAAGGCCCGTTAGAAAAGGACGTAGGTTAGATTCTTTCTAGCAACATGAGACTTCAGTTTGGTCTTTTTCTTCTGTTCTTTATTTGAAAAGGATAATGTCATAGTTGTTAAAGCTGCAGGTATATTGCTTAAAGTCAGTCCATTTAGATCAAGGGAGAACATTACATTTCAATTTTGTTTTTTAGGGAAGGTGGGGGTAAACGGGTCTCTAGAGAAATTTTGGGGTGAAAATCCATCGTTTTGCCTAGACAAATGTCGGAATAGGGGTTTTGCCTTTTTATGTTTTATAAAAATCTAGGTTCCTCTAATATTTTCTTGGGGGGAATCTACATTTTTCTAGATTTGGGAGTTGTCCAGACCCCCACATACCACCAGTTCACACTAAATGTCTTTGTGACTCCCCTCCACCAACTAACTGACTAAGTTGTGGATCGCATTTATCGACCAGCATCACTAGGGAACGCTCTGCATGGGCACCCTTCATATTTTTTCCATAATGTTCTAATTGTACCAAATGTCTTGTGCTTGTTCCGCCCTGTCCCCCTGCTTAGATGGGTCGCTGCGACAGCTGCAGGAAGCAGGGCTACATGAACGAGAAGCTGCAGTGCTTGGGTTCGGTCTGTAACTTCTGCAACATACTCTGCCTGCTGCAGTACTGCAGCCTTCATTTTGGGCCAAACCAAAACACCACCACCAGCAACGGCACAGCCACTGCCCCACCAGTGCCGTCCGGTGAATTCTCTCGTCAAACTGTACCTCAGCAAGTTTAAGATCTTGTATTCGTTGTTGGGAATAACGATTTAAATGTTTGTCCAGCTCCAGCGCAACCGCATCACTCCTCGAAGATGAATCCTGTCATTGCAGACGTCGTCTCTTTGGCCAATGGCTCAGCGTCTCAGCCCAGCGGGTCGGCGGATGCGGCTCTGACGGGTTAGTTTACACGTTTACAGCCGGGATCACTCTCTGTTCACATCCACACTTCGCTACTGTGAAGAAGAAGAAAAAAAACTAAAGTAACTCAAACCTAATAAAACGCAATCGATTTCAAGTTGTTGTTTTTTTTAAACCAAATTATTTTTACTTGCATATACTTATAACATGAAATGTTTAAAGTGTTTCTTGTTAATTACATCACTTTTCTGCCTCCTAAATGTACAGAACTAGCCCTGGAAACATGTTATAGAAGCATTTTGTCACCTTTTGACATCTCTTGCACAAAAAGAATTTTGATTAAAAAATAATATATATATTATTTTATTTTTTTTTATTCCTTAAAATGTAATAACTTATTGGTGTATTATTGTGTTTTTTCTGAAAAAAATTACTAAGGCCATTATTATAGAAAAGTTGCGATGTTCAATTCTTTGCTTTGGTTTGTAGAAATTTACGGTCCAAATTTTTCTACAGTAGATTTTGTTTGTTTTACTCTAAACGTTATTTCCTGTTGGTTTTACTGCATTTGTTTACATTTTACCTTTTGTAGTTTTTCTCTGTTCTTTTCGTAAAATACTTATTTTTTCATTATTCTTTTAATCTATCAAATTTACCTGGTTTTATTTGTTGTGGTTTATTAATTTATTTATTTTTTGTCTTTTTGCCCTTGGAAATCCCCCCATTGCATACCGTTAAACTAAATCAGATCAGCTAATGTCGCTGTTTGATTTTAGTTGTTCTTGATTTGTCTCTCATGTTATGTTTTTATCCGTTTTACAGGAGAGCTTCCAACCTCCAACGTGGATGGAAAGAATCTTGATCACGTATGAGTTTGTCTTTATTTAATACAGTTCAGATCGAATGCATCAAGTATGGATTAAACAAGTCCAGCTTTTATTTCAGTAGCTTAATTTCACAATTCATTGTATGAAACTAACCATTTCACTACACTTATTCAGTCAGAAGACGGTTTACATGCTCAGACAATAATATTAATAACTACAATGAATATATTTCTAATCAAATGTGTCACACTTGATGGCATCTTTAACCATTAACTTAACTGTGTACAAGTTAAAAATGCTATTTTGTTCTAAAATCTTCAGTATAAAATTTTGTTTTAAAGGGGGGACATATGCTTTCCAGTTATTTTCACATTGAAATCATTCTGTTTTTCTCGATGTAAAGTGGATGTGCGACGCTGTGGTCTGAGTTCCTCGTTAATGGGGTACCGCGCGCGAGCTATTTTTAGAAACACAACGTCACGATGACGTCACATCACGTGGTACGCAGTGGGGCAAACTCCGGAAAGCCGCCGTTGTTTTGCTGTAAAAGAGCTGTGCGTTAGCCTTGGTTTTACTCGGTAAACGACTGCTTTTTCCAAATCTAAGACCATGGTTTTTAAACATTGTTGCTATGGAACGTGCAACAGCGACTCGAGGTACGCTGATCAGCCGCATATGAAGGATGTTTTCTTCAAGACTGCCAAGGAGAAATGTGTGCGCTTGGCACACCGGGGCGGTCGGCCTACACAACAGTTCAACCCGGAAAAAGTTACCAAATTCACCTACATATGTAGCAAGCATTTTGTCGGAGGAAAGGGCACAACCGAAGAACATCCTGACCCAATTCCAGCGACATCAAGTCAAGGTAAGAGTATTTTGGTGGCCGACATGTTAATAAAGTAGCGCCTGCTACCATGACAGCATATAGGCTATCATGGTAGCAGGCGCTAACATGATAGCCTGCTACCAGGATAGCTTACTCAAAAACATTTCAAATGAGACAAACATTAAACATATACCCATTCCTGGACGGTGATTGCAAACAACAACAAAAAAAAAAAAACGGCCGACGCTGCCATGATCGCCGCGCAGGAAAAAAAAAACAAAGCTTACCGTTCATCAACTCGGCCAGTTTTCCAGTCTTTTTAAGCCATCGAACCTCAAGCCATCGTTTGAGCTGAAGGTTGGTGTGTTCTTCGACAGTGCGACCAGTAATCCGTGCGCCTGGGACATCGTCTTGGGAAAGTTTAACGGCTGTAAAGTCGGTCATATCGCTGTTTCTGTTGCGCTTGTAATAGCTGGGTTATCCGTGCGTTCTCTCCTGTATGCCCTATCTAAGCGGCAAAAGGGGCGTTGCTCTTGAGACGGTGACGTCACGTGCGCGGTACCGCATTGATGTGACGCCACCTGTCAATCAATCTTGAAGGCTCATCAGTAACTGACCAATCAGCGATTGCAATTTGTCCTAAATTGACATGTACCTTATCTGTGGGGTTGGACACTCTTTCCTTCTGACAACACTGCCGCCCCACCGGGGGATTTTACATTATGAACACATTACAGTCAGAGGGATTTCATTTAAAAACATCTGTAAAAATGGCTTAATGTTGTCAGTGGGCAAAGTACAATTCAAGCATGCATCATCCTGAATGTTTAGAGGATGATTATTCCTTTCCTTAAACCTGATACTGGTAGATGAGGCAAAAAATATGAGCTTCACATTCACAGTCGTTACATAGACTTTGCTGTTGGAGGTTATAGCGGCCTGTGCTACACTTCCACATGGGTGAAGCGATCTTACAGTTGCAGACACATCAGTTTACCTCCACTTCCTCCTTTTATCCCTGTTCTAAGTTGCGTTTGAGAGCAACTAGTGTTGGTGCTGTCTCTTTAAATCTGAATGAGGGACTTCACACCTCACCCCCCTCCAGGTCGCAGAGGGTTCTGCCATTTTTGTTGTATGCTGGGAGTCTGTGTAATA
This sequence comes from Fundulus heteroclitus, assembly GCF_011125445.2. Taxonomy (NCBI): domain Eukaryota; kingdom Metazoa; phylum Chordata; class Actinopteri; order Cyprinodontiformes; family Fundulidae; genus Fundulus; species Fundulus heteroclitus. Next base: position 17,289,177 of record NC_046379.1, read on the forward strand.
AATCCATCTTGTACCGCTCCGGCTTCAACCATTTGTGTCCGAAACAAAAAAAAAAACGGTTCGGGCCAATCATGTTGCGGTATTGTGGTTTAAGGCGGGACATACCAGCTGTGACGAAGGCAAAAGCTGCTGAGCCCATAGCTGAACCAACACAAACACGGCGGTAGTAGATTTAATTTATCTGCACTCCTAGAGACACAGAAGTACACAACAAAATGGATTTAAGGGCTAAAACTGTGGATTTTGCACAATATGTCCCTTTCAAGGCACCATATTGACTCAAGTTTTCCTGAAGCGGGGCATCTGCAAACTCAACCTTGCTTAAAGACTCCTTAAATTTGCATCCTGCTATATTTTAAGTAAGCACAGCCTTGGTATAGAGGGGACAAAATTAGAAAGCATTATTTTTAAACTGTTGAGATCATAATTCCCATATGCCTGATTAGAAAAACATGGTTATAAAAAATAAATCGGATGAAATATTTCTGTTATTTATCTGTGTTTGATGTCTCCAGGCCAGCACTCAGACCGATGCCCTGCGAGCGCCCGCGCCCCGTCGCCGTCAGATGAAGAACAAGTCGGTTCTGTGCCGACCGTTCACCGTGGACCAGGAAGTCATGTGCCGGATACCGTCACCTTCCCCTGAATTAGAAGGTAACTACATAAAACCTCCTTTAACTGGTTTAGCCAAAATCCATCTTAGGTTTTCAGATGACAGGTGAACACTAACACACTTCGAGGGACTTTAGTGATTAACAGTCTTGTGCAGCTGGCAAACGAACCAACCACACTTTAACACATTTGCATGTACATAATGTAACGCATGAGCGACTGAATGCTGTTTTAACATCATTTTTTTTACCTTCTTGCTGTGTCATGTCTGAAAATGGCAATCCTGAAGAAAATCCTGCTTTTTCTTCTAAAGACAATTAAGCTTTATACTAATTTTACAGTGTAGGGATACAGTCAGATATAAAATGTTCGTATTGTTTTTGTTGAGAAATTTACAAAGTCAACATTCTCCTTATTCTGTTTTATCTGAAGTGAAATGTCTGCGGAGTAGTTCTAAGCAGTCAGCGTTTTACTTGCAGTATTCAGCAGTCAGTCATGAAGAGTGATTGACGGGACAAAGTGCAACAAAACAATGAATACCCAAATTAATAAATTATTATTTTAGAATTGTATTAAAATTCAAAATAAACTCAATAAACAAAATATCATACCTGTTAATAATCCTTTAAATGACAATAGGTGATTGCATGTGTGATAAATACTTTGGAAGTCAGGTAATCAGAGGTATTTCATGGTCCCTGGGTTCCTGCAGAACACAATTAAATTATTGATATGTGTCTATCTACAGTCATTGAATAACTTGGAATATTATTGAAAAGTCAAGTTGTTTCAGTACTTAACTAATTAACAAAGGTAAACGTATAGATTCATTACTCAAAGACAGATGTTTTAAAGGCCTTATTTCTGTTAACAACAATGATTTTTTTGCTGGATTTAAAGAAGCATAGAGTAGTTCCAGAATTTTTGCAGAAGTCTGCCCCCCTCTGGCAACAAGTTGTAATGACACCAGTGTTGTACACGGCATGGGAGACGAGGAAAGGCATCTGCTGCTGCGATTGCACAGGTCACTCGCTCATGAACTGATTCATGGTGCCTATAGAGGCAACAGCAGTAAATAGAGAATAAGTCATTTTCCACATCAGGCAATTATAAGGGAAAGAAAATAAATATTATTTAACTTCTAATCTTGGACAATGCACCTTTTTAAGATTAGCATATTACATCAAACAGATAAACAAATTTTAATACAGAAGTGTGAGCTTAATGAAAAGTATGTTTACTTGCTTAAAGGTTATTTTCAAACGGTACTTTTAAACTGACAAATGACCCATATTTACTGAATATGTCTATGTATTTTATAGGGCTGGGCAAGTTAACGCGTTAATTTCGCGTTAATTCATTAGACTATTAACGGCGATATTTATTTTATCGCGCATTAACGCATGTTGCTCACATGCTTTCAGTCAGTGTCAGTCAGCAGGCACGCTGACTGCAGCGCGCTGTCGGCAGCACTCTCTCGCTCCCCCTCCCCTCTCGTACATGGCTCAGCGGCGCCAGCCAATCAGCACGCAGGCTCAGCCTGGCCCGCGCACTCAGCTCTCACACAAACTTAACACACAAACAGCTGAGAGAGAACGCAGCAGCGAAAAAACACGAACAGAGGAAGTAGCACCGTTCGGCTTTATTTTAATACCGTAAATGAAATCAAGCTGTATGTTTTGTAAAAAGCCGGTTCATTTCAGTGGAAACACAACAAATTTATCTAAGCACGTGAAAAAACATGAAAACGTCGAGCCCCAGAAACGGAGAGAGGAGAGGAAACTTCTGTCACTGCCCCGACAGACCCACAGACTGACGTCTCTGACTGAGGCGTTTCAGTCCTCCAGGGAACATCCAGGTAGATCAGTGGATGGATGGATGGATGTATGGATGGATGGATGGATGGATGGATGGATGGATGTTACTGGAGCCCACACATAACATGTAATTAAGACCTTGAAAGAACCCAGTACATATATTAAAAAGTGTTATTTAAGATAAGATAACATTAGCTAATCCTTTTTTTATCCCACGACGGGGAAATTAATAGGATTAAAGCAACAGGCAGGTGGACACAACACAGACAAAATTACATAAGGATTGAAATATATAAGAGGTGGATTAGCGAAAAAACACTGAACATAACATTATTATTATTATTATTATTATTATTATTATTATTATTATTATTAAATTGTAATAATAAAATAAAAACCACAAAACCCAAAAGGTCAACAGTTTCATGATACATCAAGCTTAGGGACTGGCTAATATACAGCAGGTCAAAAAAGGCCATATTTTGGCTGCAGTGCTTGTTGTTCTCTTATGAAGAAAAGATCAACTAGTGCACTAAATTCAATAGATGGGTTGAAAATATCCAGTATAAAATAAGTGCTACAAATGTTACAACACTTTTGTTCATATGGCAGCAGAACATTAAAATAAAAGTGCTCTTTACACTACTTTTGAATTCATTCTTGGAGTTTGTAAATACAATGCGATTAATCGCGATTAATCAGGGCGATTAATCGCGATTAAATATTTTAATCGTTGCCCAGCCCTAGTATTTTATAATACCACTCAAGGCCCCTAAAGGTTCAAGTCTAGAATAATGAAATTTCTGTTTGGTCTTTTATTCATTTTATTTTTGCTATATGATGCTTTTTGGTAATAAATCTCATATGTTCGGAAAGCCTGTAAAGCAAATGCGTTTCTGCGTTGAGTCGCAGCGTTTATGTGGGTGAAGCTCATGAAAAGTATTCTCTTTGCCATTTCCAAACAGCTTATTCTGCTTTTTACTCTCATTATCTAAAATATTTTTTTTCCTCCATCTGTTCGTCAGTAAATCGTTCTACCCACCTTCCTTTAATTAATGTTTCAGGCTTTTGCAGGGTCTATACTTAAAACCTACCAGCTGTGCTTTTGTACGCATACTCTGACAATAGGCTTAAAAAGGACGGACAACAAAAACATGGAAGTGTGGAAAAACGTGTAATTTTGACATGAAAAATGTGTAGGAACTATGAATCCATCAAATACTCTATAAACACGATGCACCTCTCTTCCATATGCAGATGATTAAATAGTAGTGGCAGCAATACACAAATGTTGGCTTAGTAAAAGGTAGCGGTATGTAAAATAAAATTCTCTTTTGAATTGTTCTTGTTTGCACTCCACCCCAATTCTCTAAACTCGGATCATTCTGACTGCTCTGTGAATACAGATTTATTTTTTTTACTTAATTTGTCATCTTTGGTACTAAGATGAGAAGAAAAAGCTATGTCACATCTTTTATTGAACATTCTTTTTCTGGGGTTTATTGAAATAGTTGTCTTAACCATTGCACCAGCTCTACTAGATAAGCCCCCGGAGTCCGACCAACTATCCAGATCGCCGGCGAGGTCTCCGAAACCGCAGGGGGAAACTGAGCCGAGCAACCTCACGCCAGCTCGCCTCACCGGGCGCCATTTCCTGGGTAAAAGGGAGACTGATTCCAACTGCAAGGTGTGCTGCCAGCAAAGGAAGAGGAAGCTGGATGAAGAGGAAACGGCCTGGAAGAAGCAGAAGATGGAGGACGGCAGTGATGAGCCAGAGAAGGATAGGGACCTTTCTGTCAGCGAGAAGAGAAACGATGACGAGGAGGAGGAGGAGGAGCGGGAGTCTGAAATAGATTTAGGCAGTATGAAGAGGCTGACGCCATATTACTGTAAGACATGTACTGAAGAGCCCAGCCTCTGTCCTGTGCCTTGTTTTGAACTCTACCACACAAAATTTAACTATGACGCGGGTGAGCCTACCAAGTAACCGAAAGACTTCACTTCACACCAGTAAACCTGTTTTAAAGCTTATCGATGGAGTCTAATGTTTTTATGTGCTGTCGTTGGTTACTGACTTCCCTTTGAGGGTTGAGTTTGTCACCCGAGTTTTTCTCTCTTCGGTTTCCTGATCTGTTTTTTGAGAAGCCATCTCTCATCTCCGACTGCGGACGAAGAAAGCTGCAGCTTTAAATATTCCTGTTCAGTCCCACACTACCGTCTGTGCTAATCCCAAACCATGCTGCGAGCTTTTAGCACTAATCCGAAAACATCCTGTCTTTTCTTTATAATTACAGGGTTCCTACAGTCTAGAAAAGCAAAGGGTGGAATTTTTCTCTTTTTTTTTTTTCAGTATTTTTTAAGGCTGGATCGGTGTGGATAACTTAAAAATGTAAAAACATTTTGTAATCTATAATGGATGCTTTTCAGCATGAATAAGCAACTATCAGATTTGTTGGTTTGATGTGTCGAGATAATGACATGACAACTATATATACAAAAAAAGAGAAAAAAACAGTCTCAATTGTCTTTAGATAAAGAGCCTATGAAACTGTTTTCAAGAAAGATTTCAGGAACTGAATAAAAAAAAATATAAGAAAATAGGTGGTGCAAAAAAAACTTTCAGAGCTCTCAACTCAATCTGAGGGGATGTGGTAACATTAAAGTTAAAGTGAGCTCTCACCTCAAGATAAAGACTTCATCAAATTATCATTTTTAAACAAGGTATAGATGATCACGTGACAACAACAAAATGAGACAAAATTATCTTTAGGTTTCATCTTGCGATTTATGGAGCCATTTTAAGAAGAGTGGAAAAAAAAAGTATAATTGCTACAAAACCATGTGATTAGCGCAACAAGATATAATCATGACCCAGTTTGTCATTGGGTCATCAGTTTTGGGAGAAAATCATTACCTGGATATGTATGAGGTCTTATTTTGAGATGAAAATACTGAATCATTTTTGTTTTGTGCAACAAAATGATCTTTAGATAAAGATTCATTTGTGATGCTGTTGCTATATAAAACAAGCTAGGAGTTTTATCTTGAAATAAAATTATTCAACATTGTATTTCAAGATAAAGATATAAGTAACTGATCAGCACAACAAAATGATCTGGTGTTCTCATCTTAAAATGGTGACCTAATTAAACTGTTATCCCCCCAGAAACACTTTTGTCTCAAAATTATGAGACAATTGAACTGATTTCAACCTCAAGAAGTCATTATGTCAAGATGGAAGATCTTAGAAGGCCTCTAGATGATTAAAATTCATTTCCGTTCATATCATTTGTGGTTTTAAAGGTATTGACTGAAAATCAGCTTACACATAAACATTTATACAACTTTGTGTCAAGAATTGTTGTGGCTAAAATATATTTTTTTCACACTGCCACCAACACCCAAACAGTTTGAAAAGTGGACAAAATCGCATTAAACGTGTATTGATTTGAACACTTTTTGTCTGTAAGGTGTAAAGCATGCGTTGGAACCCTGTTATTATGTGAAATTACAGTTTAGTCTCCACTCCGCTGGTTTGCTGTAGGCCTACTTTGTGTTGACATTGCTTTAAGGGTTGAGGACGAAATACTTGAAGGGCTTCCCTAATTCTCTGAGCCTACTGTAAGATCTAATAAAAAAAATTACCTCATGAATATACGTGTCAGAATACATTACATGGTCATGAAAGAGATGTCAAAGTCACGGCGCTTTGTCAACTTTCACTCATTGTATGTCATCCTTTTACAGCACAGGTTTTTGTTTTTATTTTAACGTGTCCTTGGAAGAACAAGTGCAACATTGTTTTATTCAACTTTTTATGAGAGATTTTCTTTTTTCACCGCCTGTTCCTTTGCCTTGTGCCATGTTTATTTTCTAAGAAATATTTCAGTGTTAAGTTGGTTGATTTCCTGTCGTTTAAAAAAAACAAAACACTAATTTATGGTGAAATTTGCTGCATTTTAGAGAAAACTGTGTGGATTTGTGGGTGCAAAGTTTTTAATCCCTCATGTGTCCAACAAAGAGTTTGTAAGCATCACATTGCAGAGCGTTAATGAGAATAAAATACTGCTGCCACTATGCTGTAATTTGATCTGGAAGCGAAGGTTTGTATCAAACGCAGAGGGCCACCTGTAACTTCAAATCAACCATGTTCAGCTGGTCTGTTTCTGTTACACTTTGACTGTTTCAAGTTACAGCGAAAGCCTTCATAGCACCTTGCTACTGATGCATCCGAGCTGAATCCAGCTTTGTACGACAATGGTAACGTTTTGACATCAAATCTTGTTTGCTTAGGATTTGTTTTTTTTTTTTTTTCAAAGTTGGTTTTAAAAAAAATATGTCTGAATAAAGATTTTTTTTTTTTAAAGAAAGAAAACGAGCCTGTTTATTTCTCTGATTTTGAGAAGATTATTATTGGACGGTCTACAGAAAGCATGTTTCTTCACAGGTTTTTTTATGACAAAGTAGGTCATTGTTAGTCAAACAAACCTGGGTTCACGTTTAGGACTGAAGAAAAGTCTGGAAGCGCCACAGCGGATAAAATGTGTAGAAGGCGACACCTGCCGGCCAAATGCCAGTATTGCACTAATGTTGATCCAAGCGAACAGAATACGCAGGAGTAATAAGGTAATACAACTTTTAAATTAATTTTATATAACTCATATATGTTTATTGATTTAAAAAAAGATGGAGAAACCTATATTGCTGTTTGTAAAATCCATTTGCGGCATTTTAAACATGGGTTGGATTAGAAAGGAGTTGAAAATTGCGTACAATCTTGAAAAATACATATACTCAAAAATCTTTTGTCATATTGCAAGTGTGTTGGTATGTTATAGAGATTAAGGTTAATGCGTATGATCAGTGTTATAACTTTATAACTTAATTATAACAGTGTTCTAACTTTATAAACAAACTAATCCTCCCTTTACCCACCGCAATTCCAGCTGCAGCCAGAGAGGAAAGCATGTAGGCGTTCATGGTTCCAGTAACAGTCCATGTCCCAGTGCCTATGGTCATATATTTCCAGCACATGCCGGGATGTGCCATTTCACTTTGTATGAAATAGGAGTAACTGGGAGTCACTGGAGCTGGAAGTTTCTTGTTTTCCAGATACTGGTGCCGATTGCTTTGCGCCCACAGACCAAGGATATGAAAGATGCAGCTGTACAGATGGAAAAATGTGATGAAGAGGAAAAACAAGGAAAATAAATCCCCCAGTATAGGTAAAGATTAAAAGATGTTGGATTTTTATCCAGATCAGTGTATAATTACATCCCATAAAGCAAAATTCCCTGTTGGAATCGGTCATGAGCCCCCAGAGAATTTAATCTGTGCCTAGTTCAATTAAGCATTACTTTAATTTGTATGTCCTAGAATGAAGCAAAAAATAACTAACTGAACTACAAGCTTCCTTAAAAATCAAATCTCTTTTGGATTCCTCCCAATACTTGCATTGATAAAAACGTCTCAAACTCCAGTCCTCAAGGGCCCATGTCCTTCAACCTTTAGACGTCTGCTTAAAGACACCTAAATCGAAAAATTAGTCATCAACAGGACACTATTGGACGTGGTTGCTTGGCGTGGAGGTAATATTGACTCAAATATATTGGATTACAGACCCATCTGAAAGCAACACGTTTCTGGCCGTTAAGGACTGGATTTTACGACGACCGTCTCAGTGGAATTGAGATAAAATCTTTCACAGAACCTTGTAAAACTATTCTCACTCCCTAAACTGTTTAAAATTTCTAACGTTACAACTTTAATGCCTTTATTAGGATTTTATGTGAGTAGTGTCGAGTAAACTTCAGGGAAACTAGTAAGTTCAACAGGTTGGCAGAATAGGCATATAGCAGACAGAATACCGGAGATATTTTATTAGTCCTGAAACCATCTAATTTTGTTATCTACTCCTTAAACTCACACTCAGCACTGAAGTCTACTTTCTACTCCTTCGTTCGCTCTCATGTGTATCTCTGTTGTGGATCGAAGCAGTTCCTCCTATTCTGTAGACATTAAGTTTGAAGTCGGGACTCGCAGAAAGCACAGAGATAAAATGGCAGTGCAGACGGACCTGCTTCAGGCTGATGGCTCAGAGAGAAGCACAGAGGCAGCGGATCATGAACCTGGCAACCAGCCTGAGACGAGCAACTCTGCCATCAGGCAAAGATCAGCTTCCTGGTGATGGATCTGGAAGCTGACCTCCAACCTGGAGAGCTGTCACATCATTCTTGGTCACTAACTTTTGCTAACCCTGTAACCCTTACACTGTTAAAAATAGAATTGATTCAGGTATAAAAACATAAACACAGACAGTATTTTTCTTTTTCCTTTTGTTTTCACTGAATCATCACTCATCTGTTCAGCAGCAAGAAGTGAAGTGAGTGAAGAGAGCCAGATACGGTTCCTAAATGGGTACAAAACCCGGAAATATCTCATCAAACCCAAATATGCTGATGCTGTGATCAGAGCTTTGTGCTCAGTCTCTTTCACAATCAGTGACACCTTTGGCACATTATGAGAATTTATTCAAATAAATGATTTGATTATATTCTTTACTTCCACTTTACTGGGAGGTAAGGTTTGCAAAAGCTGATTACTTCACTATCGGACGTTTTGGTTTTAGCACCCAGTGACCTCATGTCCATGAATTGCGCTCCAGAGCAAATCTGAATCCCAATCTCTGAGCACCTAGTTTGCCTACATTTAAATTAGGCGTTTTTGCATGGATTTAGGGGCAGATCTGCTTAAATGATTGTGTATCTAATGTATGTAAAAGGGCAAAACGTGTGCAAGCCACAAAGAAGGGCGCAGCTCTCTGTCACTTTGGTACATGCACTTTTTTTTAAAGTGATCAAACGTCTACGCCGTCACATGTTGGAAAAAGCATATTTGCCCCGAGGATTTGGAGAAAATAATAATTTAAGCAAAAAGAGAACAAGACAAAACTCAAAAGGTATTGAAAAAAAAAACAACAACAAAGCAGCGAGCAGAATTAGATGCAATAGTGGGTTTTATTCTGCCAACGTGTTGATGACTAACACAACCCAATGAGCTCACTGTGGAAGCATAACAGGTGCTAATACTGTACACATGCAGACCTGCTGCTAGGTTTGTTTTGGTGAGTGGCTCACAATGCCACACGCTTACTGGCGTTCCTACACAGTATTATAGAGTGAAAAGGTTTTGAATTTGCTTCTTTTCATCCTCCAGGACCAAATAGGTTTGAAAAAGCAATAATTATGGACAAATATTTGAGTTTCCAGCCTTATTTCACAATATCAAAGAAGAAAAAAGCTTCCACATCCATTGTCTTTGATTTCTCACATTATGGCCTATAGGCCTTTATCAAACTCTGATTTGATATTTAGGTACTAAGGCTTCTAATGATTTCTCTTCTCTTGGTTATGTGTTTGCCTTTTGAAGGAGTTTATAACTCCTATAGTCGTATTTTAGAGCAGGTTTTTGTTTTTTGCACTGCGAACTAGTTCTGCTGATCGAAATGTTTTAGGAACCACTGGCCTCTCCAAAATACTCATCATCTACCTGCAGTGAATTTATGGAAAGTACCGCTGATTAAAATATCATCATAAGTTTTTTACTTTCTGACAATGTTTGACTTTTCAGTGTCTAATTTTTCAATACCAAATCTCTTTTCAATGTCGCTGCAAGCTGTCACTGTTTTAGCTCCGTAACAGCCTTGCCTTTACCTGCTGAAGCGAAGGGTCCGCAACTGCTTGGTTTTACCACAAACATGGTATACGTAGACGTCTCATTGGGCGCAGGTTTGCATATATATATATATATATATATATATATATATATATATATATATATATATATATATATATATATATATATATGTGTGTGTGTGTGTGTGTGTGTCTGTCTTATGAATATAAAAATCAATTGGTTAAATCGAAACATTGTGGTCTTCATTATTTTTATAAAACTGTGTGAACCTTTTACGATCTGGTATACACAGATTAGCAACAGACCTTTTGGGGGAGTGTTAAAGAGATAAAATTACTAATATGAGAAAATAGTCATAGGAGAATACAGTAAAAAAAAGTCAAACGCAGTAATATTGTGAGAAAAACGTCATATTATGAGAATTAAGGGGGAACATTTCCAGAATAGTCACAGTTTGCAGAACTATCTTAGTCCTGGAGTAATAGGGCCAGGTTAGATTATTTTAATGATTTTTATTCTTTACGAGAATAAAGTCAGGAGAATGATGCCAAAGGGATACGAAAATAAACTCGTAACATTACAAAATTAAAAGTATTACAAATATAAAATATTATGTGATTAAAGTCCCTCCTCTTTTCCTAAGTGGCTTTTTTTTCCCGTCACATTATGTGGATGTCCTGTCTCCGGATTCTCCCAACTGAGCTGTGAATCTTTACATCTTCTCCAGGTTCACTCTAGGCCGATTTCATTTTATAATTTTCCCTCTACCAGCTACAAACTGAAGGTGGATATTTCTCTCAGGTTCTGTGTCAGGCCTTTGCTGGATGTTTTTTGGCTGGACACTACTCGCTGCAGTTCTTTGGACATGATTATCACAAAGCTGACATATTCCCAAGTTTTGGTTGAGAGGACATTAAAAACGTGTGAAAATAGCAAATAAAACTCTTCAGAAATACTATTAGGTCTAGTGTATGTTTAAAGAGAGAAGGTCTGTCTGCTTGGAAGCATAAGGTCAAGATAAATGAGAAACCACTCAAGACGTTTGTATGTTTTGAAACATCAGGCCTGAGATTGGGCCATCTTATTTCCAGAGCGACTGAGAAAACGTCAGGCAGGTAAAACTCTGGGAAAGAAGTATTTCAGCCATTTTTAACAATACTACACTCCCATCCTGGCGGTCAGAGGAGCAGCAGGAACACGAGAGACCGGCTGCAGGACTCTCAGGTGTCTGTTTTACAGAAGAGAACAACATTTCCTGGGAGAGACCCTTTTTCTTGTTTGAATAACATCAAAAGGGGAGTCTAACATTTAGAGATTTTATTTCCGATTATATTTAATGAAATGTTGTTGGCCCAGCTGTTTCAGCGCTTTCTCTGCATAAAAGTGATATCTGCCTCCGGGACACTCAGAAATATTGCCAGTTCCTGGCAATTCAGCACAGAAAAGATTTACATGTCAATTATCTGGCAGTGTTTTATTAAATGTGAGCGTTACTCTTAGTGCCTCATTCATTCATAAATCCTATTTTATTCCCTTTTAAACTCCATGTGGTTTTATTCACTTTCCTAACTAAAGGAGTTTGTTATTTTTCAACTGATTGTGTTACTTGTATTTAAAAGCAAAGGTTCAGATCATTTTTAAGACAATTTAGTTGAGTTTCGCCTTTCACAATCCATGTTACTCTTGATAAATTAAATGTTCCATTCCTGTATATGTTCTTTTACCATGTTACTGCTGCTTTAGAACTTCTTACAAAGAACCCCCAAATAATTTGCTCATTTCACACACAGAAGGTTAAGTTTTAGAAAAAGTTAGAGCATAGTTTGTGGAGTTAGAATTGTCCCTGCATTAAAAAAAAGAAAAACTTGTCTAGTTCAACTAGGTAAATGTATCAAGACTTGAGCTCTTATCTTTTTTTGAAGGGGTGTTCATAATAACTAGGCTCTCCGGTTTTGTGTCCATGTGAAGAACACTATCAAGCTTTGCTGGAAATACATTTACTGTTAATTAAATCTGGGATTTGTAACCCCCCCCCCTCAAAATGTATTTTCTAAAACTAACATGATACAAGACCTCACTATAAATGTTAAAATCTAGAGGAACATGGCTGCAAACAAATCTGTTCAGTCTGAGCCAAGTTCCTTTTCCTTTAAAGTTAATTTGGATGGCAAATGCAGATTATCTTGATAAACTACCTTTAAATGCTTCCAGAGGAATGTGCCCTGACAAACTAGCAGCTCCCTCATCTAAAAAGGAGCCTTTAAACTTATCAGCAACTGATCTTATTTTCTTGCCACAGACTAAACATCATGTTATTAAATTTAAGTGTTAGGTCAATAAAAAGGTAGATGGTGTTTAGAACCCTTGAGATTGAATTGCAGCTACACACCTGTGACTGGTGGAAACAATAATCCAGCATAGCAGCAAGTTAGAAATCTTTATTTAATACTTATGAACAAACCAGAAAAAGCTGTAACTAGTCAGTTAGTCAGTATAACCCATAAAACCATCTGGACTGTCTGAGACAGAAACTTACTAAATCTCAACAAAGATGGACCAACTTGTCACAGTAAAAGAAAAGTGACCACGGTAGTAGCTTTAAAAGGAAGAGAGCGGTCAATGTAAGCCGGACTGGAGTTACAACTTTAAGAAAAAATTTTAAAATCTTTTTTTCCAGTCCCACTGAAAAATTAAGAAAACTATAATAATATAAACACAAAAAAGGACTTGAACAAAGCAATGACTTGTGGAAGCAGCGTCAACTACAAGGATCATTTTAAAATGATGTAGGAACCAAAGAAAAACCTCGTAGGTAAAAACTCTTATAAAGCGAAACATTCAAGCTGCTGCAAGTGTCAGTTTTAATATTTAACATGTTTTCAACAAAGCCTGAGAAAAAACCTTAAAAACTTTCAAAACCAGCAGAACTGTCGCTATCCATTACGCTCGTCAGTGTTTTTGAAACTTGGATTAAAGCAAGAAAAGCCGACATCTGCGCCTTAAAGTCGCTGCTTAGGCCAGGTCTTCGTCACCCTCTTCTTCAAACTCTCCCTCTTCTTCTGCGGTGGCCTCCTGATACTGCTGGTACTCGGACACCAGGTCGTTCATGTTGCTCTCGGCCTCGGTGAACTCCATCTCGTCCATGCCCTCGCCGGTGTACCTGTGACGACACAACTTTAGGATCTGCGAAATGCCCCCGGCACACCAACGCGGCCCCGCTGTGCTCTACTCACCAGTGGAGAAAAGCTTTGCGGCGGAACATGGCGGTGAACTGCTCAGAGATGCGCTTGAACAGCTCCTGGATGGCCGTGCTGTTCCCGATGAAAGTGGCGGCCATCTTGAGGCCGCGCGGCGGGATGTCACAGACCGCCGTCTTCACGTTGTTTGGGATCCACTCGACGAAGTAGCTGCTGTTCTTGTTCTGCACGTTCAGCATCTGCTCGTCCACTTCTTTCATTGACATCCGGCCTCGGAAGATGGCGGCTACTGTGAGGTAGCGACCGTGGCGGGGATCACAAGCTGCCATCATGTTTTTGGCATCGAACATCTGCATGGTGAGCTCAGGAACTGTCAGGGCCCTTGAAAAGACAGACAGACACATTCAGATGATGATTTGTTTTTACGCGTTAACAACATAAAAAAGGTGGATTTGGGAGCCGCCTCTACCTGTACTGCTGGCTGCCTCGGCTCGTCAGCGGGGCAAAGCCTGGCATGAAGAAGTGCAGTCTGGGGAACGGCACCATGTTGACGGCCAGTTTCCTCAGATCGGCGTTCAGCTGACCGGGGAAGCGCAAACAGGTGGTGACGCCGCTCATGGTGGCTGAGACCAGGTGGTTTAGATCGCCGTAGGTGGGTGTGGTGAGTTTTAATGTACGGAAGCAGATGTCGTACAGAGCCTCGTTGTCGATGCAGTAGGTCTCGTCGGTGTTCTCAACCAGCTGGTGGACGGAGAGGGTGGCGTTGTAGGGCTCCACCACAGTGTCCGACACCTGCCAGGGGGAAACAGGAAAACAAAGGAAACCGTGACTATGGAAGCTAGTGTAACATTAGGAGGAAGCAGCTATTAGGCCGAGCATTGTATCTGAACATATTTGAATGCAGGATATAAACCTTAGGTGAAGGCACGACGCTGAAAGTGTTCATGATGCGGTCTGGGTACTCCTCTCGGATCTTGCTGATTAGGAGTGTGCCCATGCCGGAGCCCGTGCCTCCTCCCAGGGAGTGGGTGAGCTGGAAACCCTGCAGACAGTCGCAGCTCTCAGCCTCTTTTCTCACCACATCCAGAACCGAGTCCACTAGCTCAGCTCCTTCGGTGTAGTGGCCTTTAGCCCAGTTGTTACCCGCACCGCTCTGGCCTGTTACACGAAATACCAAAAAGAAAAAAGTTAGCTTACTTTATAACAAACCAGAAAGACTTCATCGAGAAGATGGTTTAAGGGGCTGCCATGACTAGTAGTTTTAGTTAATGACAACTGTACAGATTTGCACCAGTTTTCAGAATATTTTATTTCAAAATGGATGTAATGGTTATAGTAGCCCTTAGTTGCAGTCTGCTGGAGGGTTGCATGTGTAAATCAACAGCATGTCTGCATGTTAATATAAAGGTTTTATCCAGCCTGACTTCTTCCTGTCTTAGTCAGATCCATTTAGATTTCCTTACATTTTAAATGAATAGCTTCAAAAAATTTCATTGCATGCATGAATGAAATAAGACTCCTTTGTTTCCAGTTCAGATGAATCATGTTTACATACTGCACCGCCTGGAAACTTTGTAGGTGGGAAAAGTTGAGGAATTCATAGATGCATTAATGTTTCATTTTTCTGTAGCAGCCCTATATTGTGATTTTTTTAAATTTAAAAACCAAATGCTTGCAGTAATATACTCACCAAAAACAAAGTTGTCAGGTCTAAACACCTGCCCAAAGGGACCAGACCTCACAGAGTCCATAGTGCCCGGCTCCAAGTCCACCAGCACAGCACGGGGGACATACTTTCCACCTAGGATCAGGGGAGGAGTACATATCATTAAAATGGCCTCCAAGAGAGTTGGACAGGAGTGTTTGTTTATTTATTAAAATAAAATAAAATAAAAAAAGCCTAGAAATATTTTCTGGGGGTACAAAGAGAAATATGCTATTAAAATCTATGCAGATATTAATTATAAACGGTTTGCGGGACAAGAATCACGTACAGTTTTCCCCATCAACTGTAATTCTAATTCGTTTTTTCCGCAGTTACAAAAAAGCCGACGAAGTCAACATTGGGGAGAAAACCGTTAGCAACTGGTGGCAATGGTTCTAGGGAGTCATGGAAACGGTTCCTTAGAAGCCATTGAATTCAAACAAGAGAATGTGAAGGCCCTCTGCCGGGCGTTAACGGTACAAAAACGTTTTTTTTTCCCCCAGGAGATATTAAGTTACTTCGAACTCCACTAAAGTTTAGCGCAGTAAAACAGCGTCGAAACAAACCTGACGCCTCGTTGTAGTATACGTTGATCCGGTCCAGCTGCAGGTCACTGTCTCCATGGTATGTCCCGGTTGGGTCAATGCCGTGTTCGTCACTGATCACCTCCCAGAACTAAAAACGCAGAAATGAAAAAAAAAAAAAAACGATTAAAATAATTATTTGAGCTGCGAGACTTACCAGAAGTAACAGAAACCAACGGCTATGGTTAGCTCTTTAGCTAACGGCTACGTTAGCTTTTTCTGTTTAGCTAGCTAACGGTACTTTAGCTGCCCGCGCAAACTAAATATAACTTTTCACACGGCGTCCCAACGAATTTAACCTTCACTTTTACACATAAGTATATTCTAACCTTCGCTCCGATCTGGTTGCCGCATTGGCCAGCCTGCAGATGAACGATCTCTCTCATTTTTATCGAAGTAAAGGCTTTCGGGTCGTTCCAAGAACTGTTAAGGTTGCGCTCTCTCTTTGCTACCTATCGCCAGGTCTCCCGCAAAGTACTATAAACGGACAAGGCGGGAACGTTGATCAACGGTTGCCATATGGTACTCGCAACGCGATTGGATAAACATGATTTCAGTCAAACCAAAAATGGCTTCTGATTGGTCAGTGTAACTTGGCTTCAAAACATTGATTGGAACGCGGGCGAACGAAGGGGAGGGGTTGGCGCGAGCACCCGGTCACCTTGGTAACTAAAACTAACATTTAAAACAAGCTCCTTGGTGTTTTTGTCCCGAGTGGTTTCCAGCAAAACGTTTTTAAAAACGAATTTCAACGGTGATTATTTGTTATTTTTTGTAACAAATTTTGATACAGTGCTTTTTGATTTGATTTTTTTTTAATTTTGTAAATAATTTCTGTGTATTTGCATGTTTTTGAGTCTGTGTTATTCCCATAATAGGTTAATAATTTATTTTATTTTTTCCAAAATATTTAATAGAATATTCTTTGCAACATACGACAATCACATAACAGGAACAATTGCAATGGGTTTTATGCATGAAAAACAGCTACAAAAATCAAGACTTGATAAAGCATTTTTTAATTGAACTGAATGTACAATCATCTTGGAATAAACAACAAAGATGTTTATTATTTTTTTAGGAGAACTGGGTTGAAAGCACAGTCTGTCTAAAGAAGTGTCAGCTGGATCAGGTAGAGGTTTTGGGGCACCAGAGAGTGAGGGAGTCTGACCATTATACATAATCACAACTGCTGGAACAGCATCAAATTGTTTTGGGTTCACAGAAATGATAAAGCTATTCTCAATAGCTGCAAAGGTTGCCCTTTTCATTAGAGAGCTGACTTACCAGTGTAATATCATTTCTAAATCAGTTGTCAAAAATTGATTTATTCTGATAACATGTGATATTTTAATATATTAATATATGAAATCTAGTTACTTGGTGTTGCCAGTAGGTAGCACTGTGGTGTTGTGTTGTTGGAAGAAACCAGAAAAAGAGAAATATAAAGAGGTTGTTGTGAACCAGATGGTCCTGCTGCACAATATTCTATTACATGGTGTCAGAAGTGAAAGACAAAGAGGAAGTTGAGTAACCTGATGTAAGGAAGAAATTTGAGCAGATGAAACCTTCGACCTTATTCAGGAAATTTAACGCAGTGGAAAACCGGAGAGCCTGGATCCAGAGATGTGACTATATATATATATATATGTGTATATATATATATATATATATATATATATATATATATATATATATATATATATATATATATATATATATATATATATATATATATATATATTAGGGAGCGCAACAGGAATCTCTTGTGAGAAGGCCACCAGATTACGTCATAGTCCTGCGACTGTTTACATCCGGCATATGTGCGACACCATCATGGCTCTTTTCCCAGCTTTCGCCGAAGTATCGAAAAACGAAATTGAAGATACGTCCAAAGGTTGTCGTTCGTTTGTGTAATGCACGTTTAAACACCGTCTGTTCGAGCTGACATTACTTTTGTCTGTATCGGAATGAAAACTAAGCACCGTGAACCCATGTTACTAGCCTCATCGTCCATCTGTTGTGAAAGCTAAGCGACACAGTCTAGCTTAAACGTTAATGTTAACTCTCATTTTATCACAGGGGAGTTTTGGGACGATTTGATACCGATTTAATTTTGTATTTCTTTTTTTCCCTGCTCTGTATAAAATCTTAATTATTTTTCAAGTCTCGTCCAGTGCGCGAGTATGAACCTAACAGAGAGTCTGCCCTCCTTTTATCAGCGCGCGGACTGACAGCTACACACGCAACAAACCTGCCTGGAGGCTTTACATTAGTTGTTTTCTGTTCAGAGTAATGGATGCATAACTTTCATTTACTGGTTCAGAACTATTTACATACGCTGGGAAAAAGTTCATGAATCTTTAAAATGATTCTAAAACCATTTTTATTTATTTTCCTTCCAGAACTCGACTGGCTGAACAATACAAGTTTTCAGACTGGAGATGCTATTTCCCTTCACAGCCGGTTTTTAGAGAAGTCCACCGAGAAGCCAAACAAAAGGGAGGAAAGGTAGGAATTATGTTTCCTCCCCTCTTTAACGCAGTGGTGTCATTCTAATGCTTCACCCCAACAGTGTGTTCGACTCTGATAGTTAAAAATAACAATCTGGTAATACTTTTAAGAAAATTAGGATGGTAAAAATGTTACAATTGGGGTTTCTGATTTTCATTTAGTGTTGCAAAGGATTTTACATCCTCTGCTGAGGAAGAGAGGGGAAAGAGTGATGGGCCTCCAAAGAAAAAGAAAAAGAAAAGCGAAAAAAAGAGGAGGAAGAAGAAAAAGCACAAAAAGAAGAGTGGGACGCATTCAAGCACCAGTGGCTCGGACTCTGAGACCATCTATCCCAGTGATCTCAAACGGGAAGAGGAGAGGATTAGGTGAGGAGAAACATTCCTAATTTTTTTTTTTCTTTGCAAAGTATAAGTTTTTCTTTTGTTCATAATTGTGTGTGTGCTCATGCAGGAAGCAGTCTTCGTTAGGAACTCGTTTTTCCTGGTTGGATGACATCCAGTCGCCTACGGAGCATCTGTTCTGTGTGGACTGTAAATCAGACGCGGCCAACTGGACTTATAAGTCCTTGTACAGAGGAGATGTAGCTAGGTAGCACACATACATATCCTTATTTGTCATAATATGTACTTCTAAAATTTTTTTACTAATATGATTCCATTCTTGAGTCTTTCCAATTTTTATTTAAATTGTTTAGATATTTTTGATTTTGCTGAAGGTCTTCCAAAGTTGTCTTTTTTTGTTTGTTTTTGCCCGTAGTTGAAAAGTGTGGAATTCAATTCCAATATATTCTAACTCTTAACTAGTATGGAAGAACACAATCACAGTATATATGCATAAATAAGTATTTACCTTTCCCATTACACATCTATTATTCACTAGCCTGCTTATTCATCCATCAATCAATCAGTTGACTAAATCAATCTGTCTCTCTCTCTCAGATATAGGAGAAAAGGTAGCTCCACTTTGGGTCTGGACTTTCACAGGCAGGGAGTCAGCTGGGAGGAATCTGACACAAAAAAGAAGAAGAAAGCGAGGGTCAATGGGAACACAGCTGACAGATATTTTTCTGTTGTCACTCGAAAGCTGCTGCGGGCTGAGCCTCCCGTTTCTGTTTTACCCGCTACTCCAAAAAGTAGTGATGCACTCAACACGACCTCCTTCCTCCCTCTGGATGATGTTGAACGGGACAACGCAAGACTCCAGTCAGGTAAGGGTTTAAGGATGTTGACACTAAACATCGACTCTGCTCATTTACAAGACCCAAGCTGACATTTGATTTGAGTATGGCATGAGAAAGATATGACCAACACATTAAGACTTAGAGACTTAGACTTAGACAACTTTATTGTCATTTTGTATGCACAAAGTGCGTACAGAACGAAATTTCGTTTGCATACAGCTTGAAAAATCACAGTAAATTGCAGTAAATTTCAGGATAAATATGCAGCAGCGATTTATGTAAACAACTGAAATGTAAACAATGTAAACAATTAAGACTCAAGGTTACCAAAATGTTTGTTTTAGATGGTTTTTTTTTCTTCTGATCTTAAACACTTAAATTCAGGTGACAAAGCAGAGGCGTCCGTAAATCCCCTGGGGGTGTATGATTCGTCCACTACCCTCTGGCTGCAGGGGAAGGGACAGCAGGACAACCTGAAGCAGGACACAGACCCAGAGGAAAAGTCTGTGTATGTGACTGGAAGGACCGAAGAGTTTAATCGGCGGCTCAGGGAGCAGCCAGGGGATACACAACTGTGGATACAGTTCATTCGGTACCAGGTAATGGAGGCCTTGCTAGGCTTTGAGTTTAGTTGAAAAGAATGCAGTTATATGAATTAGAATGATCTCCATAGAACCCGAAGAATTAGGTAGTTCATAAAAAACTGTCTTCTGGTTTCAAAATAAACCTAAAGTTTTTTTTTTGATAGTTGATTTTTGTACTCAGTTGTGAGAAGCTGGCAGAATACTGCAGTTTGCGGTCTTACTATAAAGCAAAACATGCATGGATTGTGAAGCTATAAAGGTTTTAGCTTAATAATACCTGTTGATTATGAAACCAGGATACCGAAGTGTATTTCCAGAATTCACTAGTATATCTGAACTCCATCCTCTCCTCTAGGATGAGCTGAGTGCAGCTGCATTTGGAGGTGACGAGGAGCAGCAGGGGGGGGATGTAGCAGAGCGACCCAAGTCGTCCTACAGGGCAATCCTGGAGAAGAAGCTGAGCATTGCAGACAGAGCTGTGGAGACCAACCCCACCTGCATCGCTCTGCAGCTCGAGAGGCTTCGGATCTGCCAGGAGCTCTGGGAACCCTCCACTTTGGCTAAGGAATGGAAGAAACTGGTAAGTTGAGCTTTATGGTTATGTTCACTTTTTTATAGATGTTTTTTGGCTACATTTTGGACGTTGTCAAAACAGCTAGAAAAATATTCTAACTTCAGAGATGTAACACAGGTATCCAGTTTAGAATAGGGGAAAGAAATTGGTTATTGAAGTTTCATATGTTATATTTTAGGTGTTCCTCCACCCAAACAGCGCCTCCTTGTGGAGGAAATATCTTCTTTTTACGCAAAGCTACTTCAGCAGCTTCAGCGTGACTAAAGTCAACTCTGCATATGGAAAGTGTCTGAGCACGCTCAGCGCTGTGAGAGATGGCAGCATGGTGTCCCATCCGGCGTTGCCTGGGATCGAGGAGGATATGTTGGGTAAGATTTAATGACTATCTTAGGTTATATATAGTTTTGTTTTTTATTGCATTTCCTGCACAGTTTGGTAAATTACTTTTTCATAATGTGATTCAGCGAAGCATTAAATCCTTTGTCCCCAAATGTGGTTGTCTGTTTGTTTTCCATCCAGATATCTTCACCCAGCAGTGTCATTTCTTGCGGCAGTCTGGTCACTCTGAGAAGACGATTTCTCTGTTTCAGGCCATGATCGATTTTACTTACTTCAAACCTGACAGTGTGAAAAACCTCTCCACAAAGCAGCAGGTACACACGCACATACTAACACGAGGATAGTACAAACGTATTAGTGAAATAATCTGATGGAAAGCCAATGTTTTTCCCCCCCAAAAAGCGTCAGCCTTTTTGGACTAAAAATTGAGAATTTGCCGGCCTATTAACTTCTGATAAGAGATCGTGATTGAGTGCAGCTGGTTGGTTCTTTTTGCCCCCATAAGAATTATTAGTTTTAAAGCACTGATTGGATCATCCAATGCTTAGAAAGCTGGGAAAGTGTATGAAAACCAGTGAATATCTAAGAAGCAGAATTGTACATTTACAAAAGTTGTCTTTTAGAGCATTTTCTAAACAACAGCAGATTCACAAATCATTGTAGATAATTGTTCACCTGCACAAATTATTTGGACATCAAAGTTTGGAAGATGACCCAAAGACTCAGAGGAAAGTAAAGCAGGATGTTCAGTAACAACACAGAAGCCAAGCCAATCATAATGTGTGAGCTGCTGTAACACCGTCGTCTCTGTCTGATGTAATGCTAGTTTCCAGAATTCATCTTTTTTTGGAATCTTAAAGAGTCAATCTCTCCATTTTAAACAGTGCAGCTGTCAAGCATGGTGTTGGAAGTATTATACTCTGGAGCTCATAGGCGTATTACATAAAGTGAATGGAATAATAAAGGACAACTGTCTCCAAATCCTTCAACTTTAGCTCAAAGCATCAGCAAACCTGGAGACAGATGGGAGTTCCAACAATGATCCCAAACGCACATAACTTTTTCTGGAATGGATGATGCAGGCTAGCACTAAGCGTGTGAAATGGCCTTCACAGAGCCCTGCCCTGCTGAGAATTTGTGCACCCTGCTTAAAGAAAAGCCTGTGCCAGAGTTTAACCAAATTAAACTTTGGCAAGTCTGCCTGTTGATGGCTACAAATAGTCTGTAGCTGCAAGTTTCTAAAGGACATTTAACTAAATATTAGTGGGACTGGAGGGATTAGCGATGATCCACAATGATCAATCTAAATTGCTGTATTTCTAGCTAGATTAATTTTTTTCAATTCAATTTTATTTATATAGCACTAATTCATGATACATGTCATCTTAAAGCACTTTCCAAACTCAAATTCAATTAGATCATACAGATTGGTAAAAAAACAAAATTCCTATATAAGGGAACCAGTTGATTGCATCAAAGTCTTGACAAGCAGCATTCACTCCCGGAGAAGCGTAGAGCTACAGAGAGAGTTGTCTGCATTGTCCATGGCTTTGCAGCAATCCTTCATACTGAGAAAGCATGAAGCGACAGTGGAAAGAAAAACTCCCAATTAACGGGAAGGAAAACCTCCAGCAGAACCAGGCTCAGTATGAACGGTCATCTGCCTCGACCGACTGGTTGTTAGAGAAGATTGTATTATGAGACCTGACTAAAGGTTAGTCCTGATACTAATTTGCAACAGAAGATGTAGAATCAGCGCTATCCTTTTGGTTAGTAGTATTTCAGAGCGCTTTGTGCATGTGGAGGAAAATGTTTTTAAAAAGGGCAAAAAGAGGAAGAAAACGTTGCCTTGTGTTTCTGTCTGTGCAGGTCGATTTCTTTGAAACATTCTGGGACAGCGGGGAGGCGAGAGTTGGGGAGACAGGAGCCCGAGGCTGGAAGGCCTGGATGACCCAACAAGAGCGAGGAGGATGGGTTCAACCCCCTGCAGGTAAAATTGTCTTAGTCGCTTACAGGTGCAACACATTAAAATGGATTATCACTTCCAATCAGGCTCCTTAGTCAGATTAAAAGTACATTTTGAAAGTAAACTTTAAGCAATTACTAAACATACTTTTGCATAATTCCACATATCGGTATAAATTAACCATTTTTCTTGGTCTGGTGTAATATTCTAATCTTAGATGTTGTGTTTTTTATGAGCTGTAAACGGAAAATCATCATAACTAATAGAAATAAAGACTTGAAAACATCCATCTGTGTGTAATTAATCTGTTTAATGTGCTTCACTCAGTGAATTGAGCCGCTAAAATAAACAAACTTCTCAATAATATTCTAATTTATTGAGACTCACCCTTTTACGACCTCACCGCTCTGAGACATAAGCCTGATACATAGGTCTGGATGTGAATAAAAACTTGATTGGTTTTGTTTTTTGCACATTCTTAAATGAGCCATTTCAAAGTTTCAGTCTGCCTTCTGTTTCTGCTCACATAGAAGAAGAAGAGGAGGAGGAGGAGGAAGATGAGGAGGAGGTGAAGGACAGGAGCCAGCCCAGAGGAGCCGTCTGGTTGGAGGTGGAGTCGTCCCGTGAAGCAGCTCACTGGCTGCCCTGGAGACCCGACAAAGCAAAAGGCCAGTCAGAAGAGGACTGTGAGGACCCTGACAGACAGGTGCTGCTCTCTATTTATCTGCTGATGTTTGAAGTTCCATCTGTAACAGCGCTCAATATCTCGTCTTCATTCTCTCTCCATGTCCAGGTGCTTTTTGATGACATCGGTCCTTCCCTTATATGCCTGTCCTCACCAGAACTTCAGCTTCGGTTTCTTCTCAGTTTCTTGTCTTTTCTGGGCTTTCCTGTGGACTTTGTGCTCTCTGCTGCCCCCTATCAGCCCAGCATGTTCCTGGAGAACCTCTCTCTGCTCACTCAAGGTAATGATAATAACAATAAAGTAACTTGATATTGTCTAAATGGTGTAATTAAATGTTAAGCAGGTTGATATCTTTTGTTAATCTTTAACATTTGAATGAATAAGTCAGTCTCATAAGCTGTCAAAGATTCTATCAGAAATTTAATCTGATTGATGGGTGAATCCCTTACCTGTCTAAATCCAACCTATCAAAAAGAGACACTTGGACATATTTGCAGGTATTCGCTGTCTTTTGAAAACGGCACTTCAGGGTCATAGTACCCTAATGCTTTCAATACTGGGGATGACTGGTCGCTGAGAAGTTTTGTGGAGCATATTTTTTGTGGAGCATATTTTCAAGGCAAGGCAAGCTTATTTGTAGAGCACATTTCAGTAACAAGAAAATACAATACAAATTGCTTTCCATGAACAGGAACAAAGAAAATAGAACATTACAGAGAAAATAATTTTGCAGTGGAATAGTAGCAGCATCAAGATATGAGACAAGTTGGACTACAAACTTCAACATTAAAATTCGAAGGCACAAATGAGGGTTTAACCTTGATTTAAAGAAACTCAGGGTTTCAGCACTTTTACAGTTTTCAGGAAGTTTGTTCCAGATAATTGGAGGATGGGAACTAAATGCTGCTTCTCCATGTCTGGTTCTGGTTCTAGGCATGCAGGGTAGACTTGAATCAGAAGACCTGAGTGGTCTGGATGGTTGATACACTGATAACAAGTCTGTGATGTATTTAGGTGCTAAGCCATTCAGGCTTAGCACCTAAATACTTCTGTTAGATTTATAGACTAACAGAAGTATTTTAAAGTCTATTATCTGAGATACAGGGAGCCAGTGTAAGGACTTTAGAACTGGGGTGATGTGCTCTACTTTCTTAGTCTTGGTGAGGACGGGGGCAGCAGCGTTCTGGATCAGCTGCAGCTGTCTGATCGACTTTTTAGGCAGACCTGTGAAAACACCGTTGCTGTAATCAATTTGACTAAAAAGAAACGCATGGATTAGTTTTTCCAGATCCTGCTGAGACATCAGTCCTTTAATCCTGGAAATGTTCTTCAGGTAATAGAAAGCCGACTCTGTAATTCAGTTTTGTTTTATTCAATTGAAGAAGATTTTAGCACATTCATGCATTGATTTATTCTATGCATTTACTCAGCACTAGAATGTGTTAATATTCACCTGGTGAATATGGTAGCTGATGTTGTTATTATTTTTTTAATGATCTGAGCTAAAGGGAGCATGTAGATATTGAATAGGAGGGACCCAGGATGGACCCTTTGGGAACCCCACATGTGAATTAAAAAAAAACCCATGAAAGTCAGTAATTGTGTGAACGGTCAGATTCGAGGTGTGTGGGATCACCTACGATTATCTCAAGGACCGTTACTTATATGTTTCCCTCCTGTGTCACAGGTGCTGAGGTCCAGCGTCCTCTGACTTCCTTCAACCTCCCCGAGACAGGCATTAACTCTGTAGGTCACATGACCACTCTCCAAGGAACAAGGAAGTGGTTGGGGCTCGGGAAGCAGGGCGAGAAGTTTCTGGGCAACGTGTTCAGCACGCTGCAGCCTGTCCTTCCTCCTCCCCATCGAGCCGTTCTGTCACTCAGCTGGATCCTGTACGAGAAGCTCAAGGTAAATACAGAAATACAGAGCGGAAAGAAGCTACACCTGCACCAGATATCTTTGTTTTTATTCCAAGGACCTTTAAGCTATCCTGTACAGAGGTCAAAATCAATAGTTTTTATTATTATTGAGGCTTTGCTACTTTATTACAGGGTTCCCACACCTTGGTTAACATCAAATTCAAGGACCTTTTAGGGACTTTCCAGGACCAATTTCCTCAAATTCAAGGACCACACTTGGCGGCATTTACCTACTGTGACCGCTAAATAGGTTATCATATTTTAATACAATGCAAATTTAATAAAAGACTAAACGGCATAGGAGTTGTTGGGTCAGAATCTATGCAAGAAAGTGGACTTGATTTATAGCCTACATTGATATTGATCATATTCATAGTCTACATTTATATCCACAGTACATGGCTATGCCATACTACATTACATATAAGATGTACATTAGCCTACCGTTTCATGGAATTTTATGGAAAAAAGTGCAGCATTGAGATGTTCAGAATTATATCAATTTGTTTCACTTACTTTCATCTTTGATTAAGCTAGTTTTTGACTGACTCTGAAAAGTTGCTAAATATAGTGACAAAGTCGCGGAGTTGGCAACACTGCGTGAATGTAACCTATTGGACGCACGTAGGCCTAAACCGTAGCCTACCAACTAACGAAGAAGAGCGAAGGTACTTTTGCAAATTAAAAGTCTGCGGAATCAACATAATTTTAAAAGATCGTGTGGTAGTAAAATAATGACACACGAGTCGTCATCCGTGTGAACTTTCAACCCCACAAAAAAATTCAAGGACTTTCAAGGACAAGGTGTTTTTTTGGCTGTTTTCAAGAACTTTCAAGGGCCTTGAATTAATTTTTTCAGATTCACAAACTTTCAAGGATTTCAAGAACCCGTGGGAACCCTGTTATTATCTCCAGAAATGTATTTTAAAATAACAAAAAAATCCATCCATCCGGATGGAAAAGTAATGTTTTGGACACAAAATATTACTTTTTCAGTCACACGTTTTTCTGCATTTGTTAGGTTTTGCGCTGTCTGCACAGCGGCAACAAAAAGCGCCTTCGCGTTCAGGGAAAGAGGAGCAAACGGGTCGCCAAAAGACTCCTCAAAGAACCCGAGAATCGCTCTTCGCTGGTGCTGTGGCGGGAGTACGCACACCTCGAGTGGCTGCTGTCGAACCTGGACGAAGCCCGGAAGGTGTTCTCTACGGCGACGGCGATGGCGGGAACCAAAGGCCTGAGTAGTCCTGCTCTGTGTGAGCTGTGCCTCCTGTGGTCCCAGCTGGAGGTGGAGAACACAGCCCAGGAGCTGGGAGGAGTTACCGACGTAACAACTTCACCAGCTGTTGTGGTGCTGACCAGGCTGGCAGAAGGAACGTCTTCATCTTCATCCTCCCAGACCGTGTCCCCGGTTTCCATCCTGAAAGCCAGGAGGTCCTATGAACAGTCTCTGAGCTCCGGCCTGTCGTCTCTGGAGCAAGCGATCCAGAATCACCAGCCTGACGTAAAAGGTGAGTTATCAGAAGAATTTCTTAGTGCCTTATCATCTCCATCAAGAGCTACAAACAAAATCCAAGGAGAACATTCCAGTTTGGTCCGATAAGAACCCACCCTTCTGAAAGTTGCCATCGTCGTCCGGGTTTTGATCACATTCTGACTGTGATGAGACAATTTTATTGGTATAATAACTTTGAGTACAAAACCAGAGTTTCCCTGGATGATAAGTAACAGAAAAACCTTTTAACAGAAAAGGGGCAACACATTTCTGAACACTTTTAAAAGCAGAGAAATTCCTAATGCTCCTAAAATAATCATGTTGATTATTATTTTTTTTAACAATAATCTTATCTATAAAACCAATTTATTTGGTTTGCAATTCGTTGATTTAAAGACATACATTTTTATACTGCAGCTAAATTTCACAGCAGTTTTAGGTTCATTAACATTCTGACAAATATTTTATCTCTTTGCTGATAATCACATACATTTTATTATAATAAAATATAACCTAAGTAAATCCAAGAGCCAGTTTTCAAGAAAAGAAAGCCATCTAAACTGGCCTGAGATAAATATAACTGCCTCCATTGTTAAACAGTATGTTATGTGTAATTAACCATGGTTCTGGACATTTGAATTCACGTGCTGTTTCACACGCCTGACTTTTGCCAGACCTTTTGAATTAGGAAATCATATAAATAGAACCTGTCTGACAGCATAACGTAGGCCAAAAGATCTCAAGAGGCAACTAGTCCTGAAATTCGATAGCAGAGGAGAAACAAAGTCGTTGCCATCTGTTCCCCAGGAGGCCACAAAATAGCTGTAGGCTTCAGGAGTTGGATCACTCGCTGTAATTGATCAACCATAAATTCTGTTTCCTACCAGAAAATCCTGAAGGAGAACGTCCGAAATATCTGACCTTAAGTTCAAGAACACTTTAGTGATACACCAGGGCAATGATCTGAAGCATGCGGAGCTAGTCCGCCTCTGAATGGCTCAACGTTTGCTTAAAGTCCAGACTTTAATCAGTGAGAGACACTGTGGGATTCTCCAAACAGGTCCTTCATCCTCGAAAACCCTCCGACGGGGTTTAATTGAAAATGTTCTCCGCAGAAAAGTGGACCAAATCTTCTCCACATCGATGTAAAAGGCTCCTTATTAGTTATCTCAAATACTTGGAGACAGTTTTATCGCTAAGGGTGGCGCAACTCATTAGGTTTAAAGACACATTTACTTACAGGACTGTCTCAGAAATTAGAATATTGTGATAAAGTTCTTTATTTTCTGTAAAGCAATTAAAAAAAACATGAAATGTCATACATTCTAGATTCATTACAAATCAACTGAAATATCGCAAGCCTTTTATTGTTTTAATATCGCTGATTATGGCGTACAGCTTAAGAAACCCAAATATCCTATCTGAAAATATTAGAATATCGTGAAAAAGTATACTAGTAGGCTATTCAACTAATCACTTGAATCGTCTAATTAACTCGAAACACTGCAGGGTTTCCTGAGCCTTGAAAAACTCTCAGCTTGGTTCAGTAAACTAAATCACAAGTATGGTAGTGGTTAAGAGACGACATAAGATTCTCACAGTAACTGGTGTACTGACCATGGCATTACTGTCCTTGATTGGCCTGCCAATTCCCCTGACCTGAACCCCATAGAGAATTTGTGGGGTATTGTGAAGAAGAAGCTGAAAGACACCAGACCCAACAATGCAAATGAGCTAAAGGCCGCTATTGAAGCATCCTGGGCATCCATAACACCTCAGCAATGCCACAGGCTGATTGCCTCCATGCCACGCCGCATTGATGCAGTAATCTGTGCAAAAGGATTCCCAACCAAGTACTGAGTGCATTAAAGGCTTGCGATATTTCAGTTGATTTGTAATGATTCCAGAATGTATGACATTTCATGGTTTTTAATTGCATTACAGAAAATAAAGAACTTTATCACAATATTCTAATTTTCTGTATATGGATAAAAACACAATCCGCTATTCATCGAGGAGAGGGGGAAAAAAAGGATGAATTTATACCCCTGGTTCTTCTTGCTTGTTGCAGGAGCCCAAGATGACCCAGAGGAAGAGAGGCTAAGGTTAAGAGGCCTGGTCGGCTGCTACGCTCTGTTTCAGTATCTAACCGTGAGCATCCAGGCTGCTATAGCCGTCTACAGCCAGGCCAGAGAGAGGATGGAGGAACTGCACCGCTCGTTAACGCCGGAAAGCCAGCTCGCCAGCGACGCGACGAGGCACGGGCGTCACGTCAGCCGGCTGGCCTCAGACTGCGAGGCGTTAGCGGTGCAGCAGGCGGCGCTGCTGAAACACAACAACAACGTCGGTGTGTGTCCTTTGGCGACACTGAGGCAGGCGCTGACCTCCGCCCTCTCAGCCTGGCCCTGCAGCGCCGCCCTGTGGAGCATATACATTCAGGTCCGCTCCCTAAACGCAACACGCCTGCTCCTTTTTTTTACGGGTTGCATTCGAAGCAGTGGTCAGAAATGACGAGTAACCGTTTTGTTTTAGGTGGAGGACCGTTACCATAGCGCCGGCCGGGCGCGTCGTTTTTTCCACGCTGTAACCAGAGACAGCGGCAGCGTGGTACCCCGTCTGTTTGCCATTGTGGCTGAGCAGCGGAGGAAGCAGCTGGTGGATGCAGCTCAGCGGTGAGACTGAAAGTGATGATGTGGAGTATGTTCCTATAACAACAGAGAAAAACAAAGGAGAGTGCATCTTTCTGGGGTTTTACATATCAGGATATGATAAAAAAAAAAAGGATCCGGCTGTTACCATGTCCACAGTTTTTTATGCCTGAGCTAAAGTGGAAAAAGAGACGCAAAATTTCCGCACTCGCTCTTTTTAATACAGCTGAAGCCAAAAATGGAAACAAGTTTGGCACCTCTATGAAAGTAGTAGTTTTGGCACTTGGTCTGAAGCATCAAGGTGTTTCTATAATGCCAAGGTGGAAAGACAGAACTAGTGTCTGCGCATGTCTGGGAAAGGATCACAAGACAATTTATAACCTTTTTCACACTCGTCATTCTACCATGAGCAAGTTCATTCACGGGCGGAAAACATTTGAAAGAGTTGACAATCTTCCCAGTAGTGGACATCCCAGAAAACTAACTTGAGATTCAGAGCTTGCAGTTCTCAAAGAAATTAAAAACAAACTAAGAAGCTACATCTGAGACTCGACTGACCTCCATTAGATGGTTAAATGTTATTGTTCAAAACAAGTCGGGCAGAAAAAGACTGAACAAAGGATACTGGCTTTTGGGGGAGAAAGTCTCAAAAGAATATGGCCAGATGATTTAGGTTTGTAAATTTGATAAAACACAAGGTTTCTAGAACAGTGTCCTTTTGGACAGGTGCGACCAAAGTAGAGATGTTTGGTCATAACGCACAGCAGCGTGATTGGAGGAACCACAGGATATCGACACAAACATCTCACACCAAGCGTTTGGCATGATGGTGGACGAGGGAAGATTCAGGCTGGCTTTGGAGAAAAAAAAGGCCTTTGCATTAACTGAGTCGACGATGAACCCATCTGTGTAGCAAAGTACACAAGTCAATTGTGGGGCCATCTGTTGATTGCTGAAGTTTTCCCCAAATTTGGTGGAAAAACATGATAATGGTCCCAAAAAAGCTACAAGCTATTGATTAACGGGGTGTACTTTATTTCCTCCATGCCTGTAAGTTTGAGTTGATATAAACTCTTGACGTTAACTGTCTACTATGGGTGATGAAATGCACAGATACAGAGCGTGGGCCCCTGCAGTGACTTATACGCTAGTATTTTGGAGCCAAATGTGAGGCCATCAGTCCAACAGCTAAACCCTGGTAAAAGCAGCGGCGATGTTTGTGATCCTACCACATACCTGTGTATCATGGTCTGAGACATGAAACCCTTCAGAGAGGGTGCATCGTTTTTACAATAAGTGTAAACAGAGTTTTTATTTGCACTTCATCGCAGATTTAATCCAAATCGTCCTTTACATCACCCTCAGGTCTTGTTGCTTGGACGAGGCCCTGCCCATATTGCCAGAAAACGGCCTCAGCAACAGAATCCGGGGACTGTTCGAGGGCGCCGTATCGACAGAGATGGGCGGTCATTGCCCTTTACTGTGGAGGATGTACATCCATTTCCTGGTGAGATAATAAGTACCTCACAATTAAAATGTAATCATGGCCAAAGATGTAATTACCATGTCACAAGAATAGCTGAAATTACTGCACACCTAGCCATCTTTATTAACTACCACCTAAATTAGATTAGTCATCTTGTTTTTTGTTTTTCAATCTTTCTTTCTTTCACTTTATTCTTAGTAAATTATCCAACATTAAACACAGGAAACAGTAAAAAAAACAAAAACAACGATAAACAAACAAACCCACAATTTACCAAAAAAAGGAATAGGCTGAAGCAAAGCTTATTATTGCCTACTCTGTTTTATACTTACGACCTTTACAACCTACCAGGTTCTTTACTGTACATATATAAATATTCAAATCTACATAACATAGGATTTTATCGTTTTACATTTTAAAACCCTTTTAAAATTCACCAAGAAAGGACATAACTTTAAATCATCATTCAGTTCATTCCACAGTTTCACACCAATACCTGAAACACATCTAGACTTTATCTGGCTCTTCTCGTTTGCACATTCAAATATAAACAAACCTTGCAAATTATATTTATTCTCTCTTAATTTAAATAATTTCTGAATACCAGAAGCAAGACTTTTGTTCACTGCTTTATACATTATTTCCAGTATTTTTATATAAACAATGTCTTTAAATTTTAATGTGTTGCTTTGAATGAAGAGTTTATCAGTTGGGTCATGGTATCCCACCTTATAAGCCTTATAGCTTTTTTTGCAACTTAACTAACTTATCAATAATTGTTTTATTTGCATTTCCCCATACTTCTGAACAATAAGACAAATAAGGCATGACCAAAAAGGAATATATAATATGCAGGCCTTTGATATTTATTAAATCTTTTATTTTAAACAATATTCCAATAGTTTTTGCAACTTTGTTTCTAATATATTCTATGTGAGGCTTCCAACTAAGTTTATTGGCTATATTAATCCCTAAAATTTTTGTCTCATAAACTCTTTCAATTTCAACTCCATTTATACATAACTTTACATCGTTATGGACCCGATTACCAGAGAATACCATAAATTTATTTGTTTGTCACATTATTCATGTTAAAGGAAAGATTTTGTGCTTGTGTTTCTGTGAGTTTATAGGTGTCAGAAGGGAAGGTAGATAAAGCCAGAGGGATCTTTTACAAGGCCTTGCAGAACATTCCCTGGGCGAAGGTAAAACTTAGATTAGAAGTCAATGTGATTTCCCTTTTGTGCTTGCATTTCTGTTCTCTGTGTGCTAACGCTTGGTTTGTATTAATCAGGGTTTGTATATGGATGCGGTGCAGTTGTTCCCTGAGCACCTGCAGGAGTTTGTGGATCTGATGACGGAGAAGGAACTCCGACTAAGACTGCCTTTGGAAGAGCTGGATATACTGCTGGAAGACTGAAAACACTGGAACCCTTTTAAGGAACTTAGTTTTTTTGGTTTTGAACTATGAGGTGGGAGAGATTCACAGATGAACAAGGATATATCGTCGGTAAATGTTTTATATGCCATAGCAACTAATTTGATCAATAAAAATATATTTAATAAAGTTTTGTTTGTTGAGTGTTTGTTTTGGTGTTTTTTTTTTTTTATTAAAATATCGGTAAATGCAGATTTATAATGTGCCCCGACATGGTATTGCAAAGACTCCCGTCAGTAATACATGTGGTTGATTTTTTTATTTTTATTTTTATTTTTAAATAAAAAGTAGTTTTAAGTGACAACTCAGTTTTACTTTCCCTCCAATGCATTCAGTAGGAGCAAAGGTTTAATTTTCCTTTCGGCCTGCGGGTCACCACTTCATTGGGCAACACACCTGTAGATTACCTGCTGGGAGTCATCACCTGTTCCTTTTTTTTTTTTTTTTTTTTTACTACGCTGTAGCGGTGGAGACGTTGCCCTCATTGCCGCGTCGTGGTTTGACGCATTGCAGATCCCCCGGAGCCAATCACCGGCCGCCTTTCACTAGCAGAGTATGCGGGTTTGTTCTGTCCAATCAGAGCACGTCTTTCAAAAGCAAAGCGAAAGCCTCCTCGGCGCTGCGAGTTTCAACGCTTAGAAGTGTATCCTTCCGCCTGATTAAAAGTAGGCGTAACATAAAATAGTCCGCCACTCTCGAGTGACAGTGCGAGGAAGGTAGCCAAATAAGCACGAGATAATTTTCAGTGTTGTTATAACACTAATCCTGAAGAAATTATTTGTTTCTATAAGTAGTGTTTTATAAGGTCAGGGAACAAAAAAAAGAAAATGTGCTTTGTTTTGACACTTAAAGCTACAACAGCTCAGATGTTTAGGGACTAATCAACCAAAAAAACAGAGTAAACAACTCAAGACGCAATATGCAAATTATAATCAAGTGAAAGTCAGTGCTATTTATAATATTCCTGACCTTTTTGGAACCTACAGTCATCTGAAAGACTTCACACCCCATGATCGAAGCGCTTGCAGGACCACTTTTAGGTTTGGTCCAAGCCCCAGCTGTCGGACAGATGCTCTCAAATTTGATTCTAAAATACTTGGTTACACATAGAAGTTTATGTTTGTCTACAATGTGTCCAGATCCACTGGTTGCAAAACATTCCCTGAGCACCAGCCCTCCACCATTGTGCTTGGCCGTTACCATGAGGTGTTTGTGTTAATCTGCTGTTTGGTTTTCTCTGAGCATGGAGCTGTGCGTTACGACCTTTATTCTCTATCCAACAAACATTGCTCTAGAAATGTTGTGGTTCCTTAAGATGCAACTTCGCACACCTAAGTCTTGTTACCATATTCTTTTTAAATAGAAGAGTATTTCTCCTGGCAAGTTTTCAATGTATCTATCATGAAACATTCCTCCAGGACCTGTTGCCTCCGCAATCAGATCTTGGATAAGCAGGAGATGACGGATGGATGGCAAAATGTAGGCCTATTTGTATTAATGTACATTTATCTAAAAACACAATCAAAGTTTAGAACATTGTAAATGTTGTCTTTACATCTCCAGAGTAGGTAAAAAAAAAAAGTTAACCAAAACGTCTAATTCAACTCAAAAATGTAATATGGTTCCACAGTAAATTGGACTGGGGAAGACTTGACACCAGCGATTTAGGCTGGAATTGGCAAGGAAAAAAGTTTTATGCTTTTTTTTTTCTCTATGTGGGTGTTGCTCCCTTTAATTTTCATGTGCTGTCTATTCTTTTTTTTTTTTTTTTTGGGAGCACATTCGACAACCATTTAAAATGTTACAGAACCCAAAAAGAATTTGACTTTGAATCCCAATTCCCGTTAACATTATTAGTAATTTATGGACACAATATAATTTCTCTGGCATTGTTGCAGAGTCAAGAAGGAGGGGCTGATTATCATTTATTTATTGCAATTTTTTTTTTTTTTAGATAAGTTTTTCATGTAATGTGACTCCAGCACAGACACAAGCATTGGGACAGATCACATGTCTTTCAAACTATGAATATATTCCACTATGTGATTCTAAGTAGCACAACTTCCGTTGTTTTAAATCCTAAATACAGTTTTAAGAAATCCTTTGATCTATCTTTTCATATAACCACAAATATGAAATTTGTATGAAGAACTGAATGTCTAATTTACTCACACGGGACATTTATCACCTTGCTGTCCTATATGGCCATACAGTAAAAAGCAGCAGACATTTCTGATAAACCAAGCACACAAACGAGAGCAAAAATGCGCATTTAAAAAAACGATGGAGGTGAAATCTAATTGTGTAAGATATTTTCAAGCAATTGGTGGCCTACAAACCTGCTTTGGGTACACCAGTTCTGTCAGGAGGAATGGGCCAAAATGAAAACAAATATTGAGAGAAGCTTGTAGGATAAGTAAAAGGTATGACCCAAGTTACACAGTTTAGACAATGGCAGTAAATAATAAAACTTTGGGAAAAAAAATACATTTAATAAAGTTCTCCAAGATACCCTGTAAGGAGAGAAAAAAAATATTATACATCTTTTTTTTTCTAACTTTAAATGTCCCATTGTGGCTCTATGTCTGCTAGCACCCCGGAAGCTGAGTAGTATCCCTCTATAGTGCGGAGGAATACAACGAACGGTGGAGCGGTGATTCGCCTCGTCTCCCCGCCTTCAGCTAGCAGCAGCAGCAGCAACGTTCAGTGGCATCCGTCCATTTCCTCTCTCCTGAACCGCCGGCAGGCCAACACCTCAAACTCCCACTGACATGGTGAGTACCCAACCGACTGCGCCTTCTTTAACGCGTACGACTCGAGGATAAGACATTTATTTTTTTGCAACGACTCCGAGCTCCCTTGTCGGTCCCGGAGGATCGCTGCTAAAACATCCCGGCGCCCTCCATGATGATTCGCGCACGGGGCGAGCCGCGCCGCGCCGAAGCGGGGCGGACCGCCTCGACCCATTGAGAGCCGCCGACACTGTGGTTTATATCTACAAATATATATATTTGTATATAAAAAGCTTTCTCTCTGTGGAGGTCCTGCGCAATAGCTCGTCAGGACGCGTACAACGCTGCCGATCCTCCGGTAGGTTGTAGCGGTTCTGTTAGCATCACAGCTATTACCTCACCCTGCCCAATGAATGATTTTTCCGGCATTTTTGACAGCAAACGATACGTTTCCCCTCCCTGTTTGAATGAACTGCTGAAGTGAATGCTTTAAAAAAAATGCAATAGATGCCAAAGTGTGAACGCTAGACCGTGAGATCTGATCGTATAAAACAGGCCGGAATAGGTTGGGTGGACGGTGATCTTTACGTTTTTATGAAGCCGTGTTATAATGGTCGTCAAATTCAAGCCTGTTTCGTAATCTTACAACTTTACCTCGGACTAGAATAAACTCATAGACAGAAACTAAAAGGGAATCTTCCTCCCTCTGGTTGCAGAGTTTAATACGTTGTGTATGTGTGTTTAAAAAAAATGAGATTGTGATTTTGTTGGGTGGAAGAGAGGCGGGAAGGAAGCGGGGAGCCATGTGTTTGAATGGGGACAGGGAGGGAGACAGCTGGGTGGGTGAACCTGCCAGTCGGGTGAGTTTTAGTACCTGGGGGTCATTGGCGGTTCTTGCTGTATTGACGCCCTGGGCTCCTTCCTTCTGCCGCCCACCACACTTTGATTGATCCGGAGCTTTTCAGCTCATCTCGGTCTAAGGTGGTCCCAAAACCCAAGGAGGCACTAAAAATTACCTCCCTTGTTTTTGTTTGTTTACAAATAGATTTGGCTTTTTTTATTTTTATTTTATTTTATTTATTTATTTATTTATTTATTTTTTGTTCATCCCAGATTGTTTTGGAGAATATTCTGACCCGTGTGGGATAATCAAACTACCTTTTGAACAGCGTTGACATGTAAGAAACCGGTCACATTCAGCCCAGACTAATTAAAAAAAATAAATAAATAAGATGAGGTTTTTAAGCTTAGTAGCCAATGATTGTCTGTAAATCTAGACTTTAGTGTCACTAGTCACCTGTGGCGTTTACAAACTTGTACAGTCCAGGTAGCAACTTGCAAAGTGTCAAGAGACATTTTCAGTGTACAATTAGAGTAGTTTCCCCTCCCTCCTGTTTGCCTAGTGGCAGATCTCCTTTATTGTTGCCCCATATGGTGTGTTGTATTGGAGAAACACATTATATAGATTAATCTCACACACACACACACACAGACTGGTGTCGTCAAGCTTTTATTTCTGTTATTTTCAGTTTACGGCTAATGGCAAAATGAGACATTTAAGATTGGAGTATTGTGTTTATTCAAAAACAATTGAATAAAGAAATGAGGGCCTAATGAAAAGTAGTTTAATACCCGTTTAAAATGCCATATATAGGAATAGACATGTAATAATAATATTGCTCTTATTTAAAACACAAGATGCAATAATATTTTCTGGCAGTTTCTATATATATATATATATATATATATATATATATATATATATATATAAAAATTAGTTGGTGGTGGTATTTCTGAACCGTAACAGTAATACACTCTGTTACAGCTAATTAGCCCAAGCCTAGAGCCGATTGCATCGATTTTGGCTTTTGCCACAATCTGTCATCCAGATCAAGCATGCGGTGACAGTGGAGAGGAAACACCCCGTTTTTTTTATTTTTTCTTAATGGGAGGGAACCACCAACAGAACCGGGGCTATCAGCCGTCTGCTGTGACCCACTGAGGGCCGAGAGGACAAAGAGGCAAAGGACATGTTGAGATAACTGGCAGGAGTGACGTGTAAACCAGTTTATTACCTGCTGCAGGAAAGAAAAGGAAGGTTTACAAGCTGGTAGTGAGCAAAGGTCAGCCCAGGAATAAAAAAATGAAAATAATCTGGCTGTGACTCCAAAGGATGGTCAGTGGGGTCCCGGTCTCTGCGAGGCTAGCATGATAACAAGCCTTCAGTAAGCCGTGACATCCACCCAGGAAAGTATCCCTGACCTTATCGTCTGAGCGGGGGAGTTTCTCCGCTGTGGATGGTGCTGGTCTGAACAAACAGGTCTGTGGACAGGGACGCCCACGAGTCACCTGAAGTATCACCACCGACACGTCTCTAAAGACACAGAAGGAGAACGGAGTCGCTGCAAAACTGATCCCAGGTTAAAAAAATAAAAAGATTTAGCTGGGGAAAATAGACAAAGGGTAAATTAGCTGGTGTCTTGACTTTAAAATCTTGTCAGCTATGGGGAAAAAATGGATAGTCGGATTATTTTATAAGGTTTGTGTGTGTGGTACTAACAAAAGCACAATATTTAAGAGCTGAAAATGCTCAAGTTGTCATGTGGAGTACCCAAAATGGACAGAATTAGAAATGTAACACCTCAGAGGGAACGGATGATGGTTTGGACATGTGCAGAGGAGGGATGATGGACATGTTGGACAAGGGATGCTGAACATGGAGCTTTTCCATGACGAGGAATAAAACACGACCACGAAGGAAAAGGCAGGGAGTGAAGGGATGAAGGTTCATTTGCTCACAGTCCATTTCACTTTGGGAAAGAAAACTGGTTGCCTGTTGGCACAATTATTGATTTATTTCGACAGTCGGCTCATTTCAGGTCTGAGCGACTCTGTCTGCCCCATAAGAGGAACGTGTACAGCAGAATAACGGCTAATGAGGCCTGTGTCAATTAGTAACCCGATCTTAATGATCTGAGAGCCCTATCACTTTACAAGAAGCCCCGCTGTTTTCCTCTACCTGTAATAAATAGTCGGATGAAACGGATACCGGCTCAAGATCATCGTTCTGTTGCGGCTTATCGCTGTTGTGCTGTTGCCTAAGCTTCTTGCAAATAGTTTTTGTTATTAAAAAAAAGAAAAGAAAAAAAAGACAGGATTACTTTGGTTGACATTTGAGGTATAATGTGAATTCCAGATTCTTGTTTATGGAAGAAGGTAAAAGTTTGAGCGTGTCCTATTCTAACAGGACTGGTTGCTGTAGTGTTTGTGGTTTATTTATGATGGTTGCAGCTATTAAATATGAGGCCTCTGTGCCAAAGCTCAATTAATGTCCTCCTAGTCTGAGTCATCCGGCAAAGACCCGCCTGTTTTTATCTGACAGCGTTTTTAACATCTCTGCTACGGATGTTTAACCCTGAAAGTGCTAATGCAAGGTTGATGCCGATTTTTATTATTGGTCATTTTATATTTTTGACAACAAATGGGATGCGGTTGTTTTAAACCAGAACCCCGCTGTGGGTCTGCTCAAGTGTTCGGACCGGATATCAGAAGCCCGGGTACTTTATGCTTTATGGAGGACGCTTCCATCGCTCTGTCCATCGTTTCTTACCTGTCTTATCAGTAAACGGGCTGGTTTCGGTGCGTGGCGCTGACTCAGAGGTATGTAAGAAACCAGGGGGTTGTTTGCTCTGCTTCGTTTTCTAAGAAAGACGTCATAAACGGAGACGGCAGAGAGCCATAGGCAACGTGTCCGGTGTTTTTTGGGGGAGGATCAGAGCAAAAGAAATTTTAAACTTGTGGATTCATAGCCAGGCAAGGAAGCTATGAATCCATAAGTTTAACATTTCTTTTGAGTTTAATAAAAATGAAAAGGAAGGACGTTCACTTTGATGTGGGGCTGCAAAATGTATTGCAAATTGATTTCCACAGGAGCTTGAGCGTCTAATTATATTAATAGCATATAGGGGCTGTTTTGAATGTAAAATAAATTGGCTAGTATTTTGCATTTCTCATAAATTCACACTTTTTTTTATGCGAGTGATAAATGGAAGCAGCGGGCTGGACTCTCACTGCTGTAGAAGCTTGTATCTGAAACTAATGATAATGCTGAAGATCAGAGAAGCTGACAAGAATAATGTGGACTTAAGTAATGGAAAACTTCTCTGCTATATTTACCGTTAATATGGCCTCTGATTGACTGCATGTTATGTGGCTGTACCATGACACAGAAATGTAGGAAATCTTGTAATTTCTTTTGCTTGGTGTCAGAATGGAAAGCCCCAGATCCCTCATCATGATACGCCGTCTTGCAGCTGGATTATTATGCGTGCAGATTTTCCAGTAAATAAACACTGCGCCCAGTAACGTCTCCGGCCTTTCTGTTTGTAATTAATCAGAGCAACATGGTTGTGATCTGGTCGTTTGTCAACATGTTTCATAGGGATTTTCAGTAAATTGTCATTCACTCTAACGTAGGGCTGGATGTCATCTAGGATGAGCCGATACGATTCTCTATATAGCTCAGCTTGGTTTGACCTGAATATAGATATTTATTACTTTCTAATTAATACTCAAAATCAACAAAACCAGCCAAATATTATATTTGTTCAATTTACTGAACACTGGTATGTTAACAGAAAAATAAAGTGCATTTGGTTCAATGCATTTAACGTGTCACAGAAATAAAAAAATGTGCCCAAATGTCTGATTTTTAGGGATGAAGGCATTTTTAAAATCCTGTCATCTATTCTGCAAATTCTTCTCACTTGCTTTTCCTCGCTGTAAACAGTAATGGTGCGCTGTAATAACGCCCCCTAGGGGTTGGGAGGTATATCCATATTGAAATCCAGAGTATCGATATTAAATTATTTTTAAAAACATCAATATTAATCTTTGTATCGATTTTTATGCACAGCCCTACTCTAAAGCAGATGTCCTTTTATTTCTCATCTTTACAGTCGGTGTAATTTTGTTGTCTTACAGCATTTTTTTGTTTCATATGGCCCAGTGAGAAACTGTATTGTTGTTTAAAAGATAAGAAAAAAAAAACTTGGCCTGATTGTGAAATCTGACAGGAAAGTAGAACCTGTTGGATAAGTGTTGAGGACGGTGATTTTAAAAATTGAAAACAAGGCAGGTTTTTATATTTACTTTACCTATAGTCAACTTTAATCATGTATTCAGTGTCAGGACGAAGCAGTGAGCCTTCCTGCAGCTCAGGAGGCTGACCAGTCAACTGATCCCCCCCCCCCCAGGAGCTGCAACCTTAGCTGGGAGCTGACAGGCTGCAGATTAGCACATACATGCAGACACAAACAAAAGTCTTGTGACCCCTCCTGGGGTGGCACACGCTTAAAATCCATTTCCTCACACTCTGCTCACGCCATCCCATAAAACACTCGTCAGCCGTGGAACCCGTCCAGAGGGAGGACACTTCCAGCAGCGTCTTAACGGCGAAGCGACGGCGGCCGCTCCGCGATCATGTGAGGGCGTGCGGCAGGTAGCGACGCGGTGCCGCCGACGTGGGTCGGATGGAAGGACGCCGTCTGGTCTCCTGCGCCCACGCCTGGAAAAGTGATTGGCAGCTAGATTTATGGAGAGGCGGACGGACGGAGGAGTTACCGGGACGGCGTCAGCAGAAGGACCAGCTGGTGCATGGACTTGTCGTCTAGATCACGGCAGACTAGGGGCCGCCTGTCGGGTCGTCATCTATCAGCTCCTGGAGAAAACTGAAAGGCGACTCTGGATTCTGACACATCCAGGGGGATTAATACCACCCGGCCACTTAAATTAGTATTTGTCCTTTCCTTTATTTGTCCAGTTATGGGACTACTGGAATGACGGGACATGTCGCTTTTGTCTCATTCTTGCCTAGCAGGAGCATATGATAGATGTCTGGCCGTTATTTTTACCACCCACCCGTCGCTCCTCCCATAACACGGGACATTTGTCCTTCCTGCCACTGTCCCGTCGTCATGCTGCCTCAGAAAGTGGCCGTCTACCCGGCGGAGGACGAGCCGGTGAG
This sequence comes from Fundulus heteroclitus, assembly GCF_011125445.2. Classification (NCBI taxonomy): domain Eukaryota; kingdom Metazoa; phylum Chordata; class Actinopteri; order Cyprinodontiformes; family Fundulidae; genus Fundulus; species Fundulus heteroclitus. Next base: position 17,330,369 of record NC_046379.1, read on the forward strand.
CCTGTCCACCGTCTACGACCTGCTGGACGAGCAGCAGCATTACTACAAGGAGCTCCTCCTGCAGCAGGAGAGGAACTACAGAGCCTTCCTGCAGCTGCTGATGGACACGTCCTCCAGCCGTATGGACAGCCTGGTCCGCGAGCTGCAGGACCTCAGGAGCAATCTGCAGAGGACCAAAGCAGAGCTGGCAGAGGTTAGACAGCAGGGGGCGGAGAACAGCAAGCAGGCCGAGGGCCTGGTGGAGCGCCTGGTGGTGGTCCAGGGGGCGCTGGATGGGCTCGGCGGGAAAGCTGGAGGAGAAGGAGGAGGAAAAGGAAAAGTTATGGATCTAAACCAGTGCAGAGGAGCAGCAGTGCTGAGGTTAGATGGCAGAGGAACAAAAAAGCCAGAACCAAAAGCTGCAAGGCTGGTGGCGGACCTCACAGATATCAACTTTGAAGACTTTAAGGTTGTCAACAGGAGCGAAGAATCTACCTGGTGGCAGTGTTGTAGAACTCGAGTCCGAGTCATTAGCTAAATTTAGAGACTCGTGACTTGAGCACTGAGAACTCGAACTTGGACTCGGACTCCTACATTTAGATCATTCTGACTCGGAAATTGAGAAAAAGACTCGACTTTTTTTTTATATCATTAGGCTATAATTTTAATATGTCATTAGAATATTATTTGGTGTATGATTTTAATATCTAAATCAGGGGTGTCAAACTCATTTCTATATAGGGCCACTTTGGCGTCATGAAGTCATTACAAGGGCCGGTTGCACGTGTGTAGACGATACTTTTCATTTCATAATTTCATTCCAGTTCACATAGAAGTATAAAAAATGCACAGTAACATAAAAGTAGCAACCTTAGGCCGTTTTTACAGTTTATCTGCAAAAAACGTTGATATTGGGGTGAGTTACACTTACAGGAGGCACAGATTTAGCCATTTTATACACTTTCAAAGGATATATGCCTCTACTTTATTATTTTTGGCTCTTGAGGGCCGGATTATTTACCTTGACAGGCCGGATTTGGCCCGCGGGCCTTGAGTTTGACACCTGTGATCTAAATTATTAGTGCAATGTGGTGGAGTATTTATTTTTTTTAGTTTAAAAACATTTAGGCTATGCTTACTTTAGTCCGGAACTTCGACTCGACTTGATCAATAGTGACTCAACTCGGATTTTTTTTTTTAATGACTTGGACTTGACTCGGATTTTTTTTTAATGACTCGAACCTGGACTCTGACTCGAGGCATAGTGACTTGACTACAACACTGCCGCGTGGTTCGGTTAAAGGGAGCTTTTAGGTTAACACGCTGTCAAAAAGCTCGTTATTCTAACTCCTCTTTTCTTCTCTGTTTCCTTTTAGGCTGACCAACTAACAGAAGAGCAGATCGCTGGTAAGAAAAGCCCAGACCCTGTTTTTCCCCATATCCAGGCAGAAGTTTCAGCATTTTATCTTCATCGCCCTCGTCTTTTTCTCCCCAGAGTTCAAGGAGGCCTTCTCCTTGTTTGACAAAGATGGAGACGGCACCATCACCACCAAAGAGCTGGGCACCGTCATGAGGTCACTGGGTCAGAACCCGACTGAAGCTGAACTCCAGGACATGATCAATGAGGTGGACGCCGATGGTACGCCGCCGTCTTCAGCCTCCTTTCACCAGACGCTGGTTTGATTTTAGGCGTCAGAGTGATTAAACACAAAGAAATGCTGAACTCAGCAAATAACGTGATCAGACACATGTACGTCTTGTTGGGTTGACGAAACATTAGAACTCAAAACAATAAAAAAAAAAAATGTGTTCATCTATTAAACCAGCAAATGGAACATTAAACATAAATGTGAATTATTTTCTAAAATATCAAACGGTGCTAAAAACCTGTTTGAAAGAATAAAAACTAAAGCCATTAAAATATATAAAAATGCAGTTAAAGGAACATGAATAAGTACATTTACGTGAATTATATGGCACCAAGGTGGGTAGATGGATGGATAGATTGAAATGGGAAATAGTAACAGTATTTGAAATAAAAGGCAGGCTAAAAATAGGTTTGTAGATAAGTGCAGGATATGTATTTCCAAAAAAAGTAAAAAACAAAGCAACTGGACTTGTTTTCTGTAGTACTACGGGAAAACAAGTCCAGTTGCTTTGTTTTTTACTTTTTTTGGAATGACCATGACCTGGATGACTGAGAATTTTCACCAGCTTATTGGAGGATATGTAATTTGGTCTCTTTCCCTTTTTTATATGACGATGGTCTGTTACGGACTGCCATAGATATACTGTGTATCAATCAATATATGGTATTTATTATAAATAATATTAACTTCAGTCCCCACCATACAAGAAGTCTTAGTCTAATAAAAAAGCACCTACACATACATGAAAATAATAAAACATAAAATTATAATAAAATCCATCAAAAAACGCTGGAAAATGTCGTGCTGTTTGCAAACTTGCACAATAAAACATGTTGGTTCGTCCTTTTGTCCACCAGGCAACGGGACCATCGACTTCCCCGAGTTCCTGACGATGATGGCACGGAAGATGAAGGACACGGACAGCGAGGAGGAGATCAGAGAGGCCTTCAGAGTGTTTGACAAGGTGGGTGGGGGTGCGTGGATGTGCGCGGGAGAGCCGACGTGACTAAGCGTGCACGTTGTGACTGACCGAGCGCGCGTGCTCCTGTTCAGGACGGCAACGGATACATCAGCGCGGCGGAGCTTCGTCACGTCATGACCAACCTGGGAGAGAAGCTGACGGACGAAGAAGTGGACGAGATGATCAGAGAAGCCGACATCGATGGCGACGGACAGGTCAACTATGAAGGTATAACAGGACACTTTGGATTAAAATGGCAACATGTAGCGTCTGGTCTCAATAAAAACATTGTTCTGATTATTTTTTTTTTATTTCTCTCTCTCTCTCTCCACAGAGTTTGTTCAGATGATGACAGCCAAATGAACTGAGCTTACAAAGAATCAGTCAAATATTTCACTTACCTCTTATTGCAAAAATCTACATTTAATCATACTGTTCTGTATAGACAATTTAAACTGAATGTTGGAATACTGAAAATCTGTCCATATAAACAAGTTCAAAAAAGGTAAAAGTTAAAAAAAAAAAAAAAAAAAAAAAGTTAATCTGCATGTACTGGCTTGTATTCCCCACCCCTCCGCGCTGAGCCGACCAATCAGATCTCGGCTCATTAGACGAGCGGCCTCGTGCAGCCGGCTAGTTTGGCCGCTGCCCCTCTGCTTCCTGGTTCCATCTGCCTGATGTCATGATGATAGTTTGGGCGGGTCAGCCGCCTTTTCTTCTATAAAGTCCTGTTCTGTTTTACTTTCCCTTTCGTGCATGCAGCGTTAACATGGGTTACTGTTGAGATCTCAGTGACAGAAGGCTGTTTGTTGGGCCTCAGAGGAGGAAGGGGCGGTTCGCCGGGATGGGAGCGAGCGGGCGGGCGAACCAACGGGACGCTTGCTTTAGCTAAATAAAGTCAGTGACAGATATTTTTAAGAAAAATTAAAATGGAATAAACAACTAATTTTAGATTTTGTGTTTCTGGCATGTCTAATAATCACTATCCTTTGTGTGTTTACTTTTTTTTTTTTTTTTTTTTTTTTTTTTTGGAGGGTGAAACGCCCCTTTGGCAGTCTTTGTCTTATCCAATTTGGAGGGATGGGTGGGCTCTAAAGATAATTATATACAAGCACAGTTTCTGAGGCAGAGGTTTTGCACCAGCGCTGGCACCAGTGTGAGTATTGGGTTGGATGTTTACAGACACTGAGTTTAAAAGTAAGATCCGAGTTTGTCTCGCCGCACACGGGTGCAGGCTGCTGTCTCTGAAGGCTGTGCATGTATGACTCGGCGTGGTTAGGGGGGGGGGGGGGGGGGGCGAGTTCCAGCTTAATGGGGGACAGGGTCGGCGCTTTGCAGCATTTCTACCTTGTTTTTGTGTGTGAGTTTGCCTGTGTGCGCGTGGGTTGCAGCGAGGCCCGACCCGGTCCAGTCCAGCTGTTCTGTTCGGTTCAGTTGATCTGCATTCCAAGATGTACAATGCTAGTCTTTACATTTTGTTTTTCCAATAAAATCTCATGAACTAAAAGGCGACGGGTGTTTTGTGTATTTGTAGAAAAGCTGATGTGTGTTTTTTCTCTCTCTCTCTCTCTCTCTGTGGGGGTGGTGCAGCTTTAAGATGACTAATCAAAGCTAACTGCGTGCGATGTCCTGCTGAGAGCCCACCGAGCATTTTATTCTTTATTTTTTTAAAGGAACCTCGATTATCAGGTTCTCTCTTAAAGATAAGTGCTGCAAAATCATCATAGAAGCCTTGATGTTTCCATGAAGGCTGGGGAAAACCTCTGTTATTTATCAAAAACCAATAAGCGCCACTGTTTTTCTGCCATTTATCTGTGTGTGTGTGTGTGGTGATACAATTCTCCGGATGCCACAAATGGCTGCCGACGAGTTGTTGCCAGGCAACAGAAACGCAGATGGAAATGGACGGAGGAGAGAAACGGGCAGCAGAAAACCGTGGGAGGAAGAGAGGAGAGAGGGTTTGACAATTATAGAATTGGAGATGCAGCATAATAACCTACACGAGTGCCAGAAACCACCTTTATTTTCAAGTGTGATTCAGGGCTTCATCAGTAGTAGATCTGTAGCTCTGTAGGATATTTTATTTTATTTTATTTGCATGATTGGGAATCAGACTGGATTAGTGTGGGAGGTGTTGGATGTGTTTCTCAGTAGCTGGAGTTACGTAACTGTCTGAAGAGTGTTATCTAGAATACTGGCTGTGCAGAGCTTTCACTGTACCACATTTATACATTTAAACTTTTTAAACCTTTCAAGACTGGCTTTGGTTTCTAGCACACATGAAAAATGGGCCCTCTTTCTATTCTAAGAATTTGGCGTAGCATGACAAAAAATCCATGTGAAAATTTCCAGGTACTGAGCTTGTTTAATAATCCCAACATCAAGAAGCACGAGGGAGGGTGTCCATATTCACATCCATAACAGGTCAACATTTCATCGTTTAATATATTATGTAAGCCAAAGAGCAAATTGTGTCTCTGGGACTGCAGGTTGCAGACCCCTGATCTTTTCTTAATACAGCGGGAGCTTAACCTGAAATGGCTTAATTTTTTATTATTTTTTAAATTATTTTATTTTATTATTGGGTAAAAATAAAAACGAAAAAATACAACTGATCCAAATGACCAGTCAGTCTTTGTCAGCATTTATCATCCTAAGAAATTTAACATCATGTCTTTAGTACAGGGGCCCCTGTTGGCCCCTGTCTAGAACCGCCCCTGCAAAGGACAGTATCGCTGATGTCTCGTGGTTCATTCAGATGTAACGTTAACTTAAGGTGTGCTCCCCTAGTTTTCTCTATGGCGTGGCAGGCTCATTGAACAGAGTAGTTTTCTTATTAAAAAAAAAAAGTTGAGTTTGACTCCAGCGTCCTGTAATGTCAGAGGGACCCTGTGCAAGACGCTTACTTCCTAGTTGTATGGATGTGTGCAACTGGCTTTAGTTTATAACTGCTCTAAAACAGTCTGTATGGCTAAAACAAGCAGAAGTAAAAGTTCAGTGAGTTTACTGGTAACTTTCAGTGAATTTACAAATCTTTTAACTTCTGCACCAGTTTCTTAAGGTCCTCTCTGATTGGACTGACTAGGGCGTCGCTACATCTCAATTCTTCTGTTGAGGCCATTGTGTTGTTGGTTTGCTGCTGGCTTTGGCCTCAGTCTTATTGTTTAGTCAAACTTCAGCTGTTGGACAGATGGAGTCACATTTCAGTCGTTCAACTTAACTCAAAGACGGCCCGTTCCTCTTGCAGCAGAACAAGCACTGATCATCACCCCTCTACCACCGTGCCGGAGACTGGCTTTGAAGCATCCAGTCTTTTTCTAAATGTACCGTCATGAAGTTTAACATCAGTCATGCTGCAACTGTAAGGTCTAAGATGGAGTTTACTTCTGACTTTGGGTTGAATTTTCTTCCTTGTGAGTGATCTCTTGAATGAGGGGCTTCAAATAATTTGGAAATGGGCCTTTAACCCCACCCAGATCAATAGGAAGTTGCTTCTTTAAAGTCGCTTGCATCTCCTCCGCATGGTGTTACACACACATATTTTCCAGACAAGCAAAGTGCCAAGACACCTGCTTTTTTTTAGAGGTGCTGACACTGATGGTTAGTTAACAGGAGCAAATTTAATTACACAGTAAAAAGGTACTAAAAGTAAGTAAAATCTTCTTGAAAATGAGTGTATTTGTCCTTGATCTGAGCAGGTAAATAAGCTTATCTGCCTATGGAATAAGATTTTTGCACTTAAAATAAGAACAGTTCATCGCCATCATCTTATTTCAAGTGCAGTTTATGTAATTATCTTATTCTAGGAGTAAAAATACTCATTCCATTGGCAGATAATCTTATTTACCTGCTTAAATCAAGGAGAAACTCATTTCAAGATAATTTTACTTACTTTTAGCTCCTTTTTTGCAGTGTAGCAGTACCTCGGTGCCACTTAAACCCAATGGACAAGAATGAATGAAGATTAAACTAATCGTTTTGCAAATATTTCCTATAAAAATAATATTTTACACGGTTAAACCATCCCGGTTTCCAGATGGTCTGAGGGCCCCATCAGTGACCTTCCTGATGGATTACCTGTTGGTGACACCTGAGACACAGAGGGAGACCTGAGGGCAGCAGGGGGCCGTGGCTTCCTGACACTCCGGGACAAAACCTGTCACCGCCGTGATCCTCTGGCACAAAGGAGGACACACCTGGGAGCGTAATGGACACCGCTGGCCCCGAGGTCGTGGCCAGAGGGAACACCACACACACAGCTTCACAGAAGCCTTTGTTCACCGAGGATCTTTATTATCATTATAATTTTCAGTCATTGATTTACAGCAAAAACAACTCACTGACTGATGAAACTGAACCCATTCATCTTCTCACTCTGCCCACAGCATCTCTCTCTCTCTCTCTCTCTATAATAATTATTTACTCCCCAAAATAATAAAACAACGGTCCAACAAATTTACAGCAATAATTTTGTATTTCTAATCAAAAACATCTAAGTAAAAGAAGAAGAAAAAAGAAAAAAAACCTGGTTGTGACAGAAGGCGAAGACACACACACACACAAGATGGATGCATTTACACAGAAAACCTGATTTTTGGAACGGATACCTTAGTAACAGACTCCTGCAAAACCTTTGTTTATCAGTAACAGTTCTTTTTCTGTGCACATGAGGATATTCTGTAAACAAAATAACAAAGCAGGCTTCATTGTGATAAAATTGCCACAAAAAAAAACGAAAAAAAAAAACGCATCCAATTATCTGTGTGAAGTCATCCAAGTTTTTTTTTTTTTTTTTGGCATTTATTGACCGACTGACCTTCTGGTCGCGTCTCCAGTGGATTATCCAGCCGTACAAGTAAAAGAAATCCGCTCTGGCTTAACAGCAACAGGTGAATGGGTCGGTTTAGCGGGATGTTTGGCTCTCGAAGCAAACATAAATAACACCATTTATCTGATTTTTGAACAAACCTGCGTGTTTCTTTGGACTAAAAGTGTAAACAAAAAAAAATCTTAGGCTTTTTTCGAACGCAAACATCGTATTTACAACAAGGAAAGGTGCACGGACGAGACGCGGGACGGCGCGTTGGCACGCAGACACGGGAGGTGCATGCACAGACGGGAAACAACGAATGTTTCAGCGCCAACACACACGCACTCGGCAGAGGAAAATACTATTTGCATTATATACAAGGTGTGAGAAATGGCTGCACAGCTGTTTACATGTATATGTGTATGTGTGTGTGTGGAGCAGGTTGCAGATCCCTGGGTTGTTAAATACGCTGCGTCTCATAGCGCTCGGGGAATGATGGTGAAGGGCAGGATGGGGCTGCTGGCCTCCAGCTCCAAGGCGGTGAGGAAACACTCGGTGGCAGCGGCCGCGTTGCCCTGAGCCTGCAGCACCTCGCCCAGGCAGTTCCACACGTCATGAGCCGTGCTGACCAAACCAGACGTACATTTACGTAAATGCAAGTAAGAAAAAGAAAAAAACAAAACAACAAAGAGCTAAAGCAGAATCTGAAAAATCTGGCAAAGAAAAGACAGAGACATTACAATAAAAAGGAAAATAAGAAATAAGGAAATAAACCTACCTGTTGACCTGCACAGCATCCCTCAGGACCTTCTCCGATAAACTGTAGCGCTGCAGCTGGTGCAGAATCAGACCCTAAGGAGACCCATAAACAGCACGATTTAGGCCGGGATGGCTGAGAACGGTCCGCCTCATTTAGAACAGCTGATAAAGGGCTCCATAGTTTTAGGAGATTCAAAAATATTTACCAGGTTCTAATATTATTCAAATATAATCTCAAGCGTAGAAAAAACTAAGCACGCTTCCTCCTTAGGATGTAACAGGGATATCAGGAATCAGGTGGAAAGATCTCAGCAATGAGTCATATAAGGCTGTTTCTAAACTACCTTAAGTCAATTATTTAAAGTGGGACAGATTAATCACAAGTGGAAAACATTTAGGATGGTTGCCAATTCTTCCAGAAGCAAATTCACCACTAGGTCTGACATACAGCAGCTCTTCTTCAGACTCTGTAGGCCTTACTTTAAACGGCAAAGTGCATGAAAGCAATAACAGCAAAAGGGTGAAGAAGTATAAAATATTTGGGAAGGTCTCCAAGAAAATCTATCTTGTCTATAAAAAAAGAATATGGTAGCAAGATTTTTCTGTAACGTTGCGTACGAATGAAAAATAAGACTTTGGGTACGATGTCAGTTTGAGGACAAAGCTGGCCGTAGTGTCTGGAGAAGACCAAAAAAACCTCCTGCTCATAAACGAGGTCGTGGCGGGATAACGATCTGGACAACCTTCAGTTTACGAATCGACCGTTTCTATCTTTTTATGACAGAGTAATCTGGAGTCACAGGTGAGTAAAGCCTCAATGTGTAGAAACTCTTTGGCTCAATTTCTTTTCTACCAATAATGAAAATGTGGAACTGTGGTTGTACTCCTGAGATCAGACTTAAATAGTTGAAGAACCCAATAAAGACCAGATACAATTAATTATGCTATAATATGTAAAACTCCCTAAACTGAAAGTGGATGTATATTCTTGGACCAGGTCTTTTAAAAAAAACAAACAACAACAAAAAAAAAAACTGTTATTTCTCATAAACACAGATTTACGATGCACGTTTCTACATATCCGAAGTGTTTCGACACATTTAGAGAGTTTGAGCTTCTTCAGGCAGTTAGGAGGAGGAGGAGGAGGAGGAGGAGGGGAGGAGGAGGAGGGCCGATCGAGCCCACGGTAATTTCTCCAGGAATTTGTTCTGCTTAGTTTAGACTTGTTTAGCAACCGTACAAACACAGGATCTCTGTTGGAAACATTTAAGCTGCGCGCAGCAAAAGCATCGGGAAGAAATAAACAACCGTGGGTATCCAATTTGAGGAAGTGAGGCTCGGTTATTCAGCGCAGATGTAGGCAGACGAACCGCGTCGGTCTGTGAATACGTGTTCAGGCATGCTCTCGAGAGCAAAAAAAAAAACAAAAAAAAAAAACAGCTAATATTCATAGAAACACATCTGGAGGACCACAGATCAGGAACAATCAAAAGAAAACAAGAAAATCTGACTTATTGGGGGTAAAATCGGAAGAAAAGAGGGGACGCTTCAAGACTTTTGCACAGCATTTTTAAAGGAGATAGCGGGTGTGCTGTCCTCTTACCAGCCTCTGCATGGTTTTGACATGAGTCGGGTTGATGGACAGGGCTTCCTCGTACCACCGCTTGGCGTCGTCCGTGTTGCCCCTCAGCTCGGCTATCTGCCCCCTCATGTACAGCACGTTGTGGGAGGTGGGGAAGAGGTTGGCAGCCTCCTGGGTGCACGCCGTGGCCTCGGCAGGCTTCGACATGCCGATGTACACCTCGGCTGTGGGAGAAAACAGACACCGTCAGCGGAGGGGGGGAATGAGGAAACGTTAGGCTGTTAGGAAGTCAGTAAATGTAGTTATATTATAGCAAAACAAGGGAAACAGAAGCAGATATAACTAAAGCACTTTGGTGTCAAACAGGAGCCGGCAGGGGAGTGCTCTCTGTGACTAGAGCGTTCATTACGTCGGTGATGAAGACGGAGCGAAATCGGCAGAGCGGCGGGGAGGAAATGAACGGTCCCCTCTATCTGCCCTCTAATTGGCTGATTACATTAGCTGTGTGTCGCCAAGCTGGAAATGACCGCCAGACGAGAGGAAGCAGCCGGACGGGTAAACAGTGGCACAAAGCGCCTCTGTGAGAGCGCGTGTTTACGTGAGCCGCCTTGCTTCTGTTTACATTCTGCTTTGCAAACGTCTCCAAAGAGGAGAGAGTCGGCGCGTCCCGGCATGCTGGGAGGGAAACGTAATATCCAATCAATTTGCTCTCAGAAAGCTCTGACGGATGGGAGCAGGATTTTGTAGTCTTATATTTCATATTTTGGGGGGAAAATACAGACAATGAAGTCTTGTTTATGTTCTACACCTTTTTTTTTTATCCTTTAGGATTCTGGACAAAGAAGGAGGAGATGAACGGATGGACCCGTGACTGTTTTTAACTGTAGTCTGATCACGCTGAAAGGGCAGGAGAGATGGAAATATTCAAATTACACAGTGTGAAAGCATTATGTTAAGTGGCAGAAACGCTAAAAATATGTCATAGATAAAACATCATTCCTCAGCAACAGTGTTTTTGTTGTGGCGCTTAGCGTAGTTCTGATTAGCTGTGATGACAAAACAGGTGCTTTAACAGCTACCTACACTAAAGGAAAGCTACGGTGGCATCTATGGCATAGATGCTGTTAAGTGCACAAATGTTAAAACCTAGCCATCTGTTGTCACTCTTCAGCTCCTTCTTGTGGATCATAAGGAAATCCTTCAGGTCCTATGATGCAGAGGAGCATTAGCTCTACTCTGGGCCCACCTCTAAGCCTGAGTCCAGCCCCTAACAGAGGAATCTCTTTCCAGCTGCTTGTAACCAGGACCTCACTGTTTGGGCCCCGATCCTTGTCTGGTGATAATTTCTGGTGAAGAATACATTTTCAAAGACATGTCGCTTCAATAAGGGTTTACGTGAAATCAGTGCGTGGGTGGAAGCAGACCTGCATGTAGCCAGATCTGGGCCAGGGTCATCCAGGGGTGTAGGGGTCCGTGTTTGGGAGCGCTGCTCTGCAGGGAAGAGGCCACCTCCGACAGAGCCTGCTCCACCCGGCTGGCTGCTATAGACGTAGCGTGCACCGAACCTGCAGAGGGGAAAAAAAAAAAAGAAAAAAAAAAAGAGTTGCATTGTTAAACGCGCCGAAGCTGACAAAAAGCGTACCGACCGGCAGCTGCGAAGCAGTGAAGCACGGGATGGTATTCGGTTTTAAGCGGCCGGCAGCAGAACGCGCTGGCCACGCCTTCAGAAGCGTAATGAGGAACTGAAGCCTGTGTTCTGTTGCGGTAAAAAAAAAAAAAAAAAAAAGCTGAGAAGCGCACACCGGTATGCAGTTCACACCACTCCACACTGTTATGGCGCTGCATAAATGAGCTATAAATAAAAAAATCATGCTAAAATCGCATCACTCCGCTCTTTAGTAGAAGAACAAAAAAAAAATCCAAACTCACACTGTTAGTTTTCTATTTTGTCTATTTTGTTGTTTTTCTAGTTTGAGTTTAGTCAGAGGAACCACCCATAGATGCAAGATGACAGAGATAAAGATTAAAGGGTTTATTTTCGGCTAGAATAAAAGGAAACGAGGGCCCACGATAAGTGGATTTTGGGGAAATGACAAAGCATGTTTCATTTACTCAACAATAACACAAGCTGGGAATCCTGCTTTCAGACGCAGTTTTGGCACATTTTCTCACACTAACATCACTGACCTCAGTCTACTTTATTGAGATTTTATGCAACCAACACAAATCTGAAAAGTATAGCATGCATGTGTTACTCTACCCAACATGGACTCCAGTACCGGCAATTGCCTTCAGAAGTGACCAGTGTGCAAGTTAATTTAAGTATTAAATATATTTATATATGCAGCTGTTTTGTGAAGACCCCAAAGGTTTGTTAGGGAACAATAGTGAACAAGATGTTGATGAATTATACTTCCCCCCTCCCACACACTTATTAGATATAATTTGAATGATACCTCACCGACGACATGAAATTTGCTAAAAGATCTCCACAAGCACATCCAGGATGTCATAAAACAACCTAGAACAACTTCTAACGCACTTCAGGCGTCACTTGCCTCGGTTAAGGCTGGTGATCATGATCCAACAATTAGAAAGAGAATGGGGAAAAATATTTCCCCAAAGACAGACCGATGCTCTCGGGCTGTATCACGAAAAAAAAAAATTAAGGTTTTGGAGTGGCCTAGTCAAAGTCTGGATTTAAAGGAGCAATAAGTGATTTCCACCACTAGATGGAGCTTGAGCGCTGTCTGTAGACCAAAACAAGACGTGTATTAAGCCACGGCTGTCTTTACCTCGCTCCAGCACCCATCTCCCCGTCTCCCCGATCGGCTCATATGCGCATATTTGCAAAGGATAAAAGCAGAACAGCATCACCTTTCAGAGGAACATGTCTAGTGAAGAAGTAAGTAACTCATAACTTTATAATGCTGTTAGCAAGAGAACGTTTTGATCGGATGGGTGTGCTCTCCGCCATTTTGTGCCTGGGGATGGTATTTTATGGGCAGGGAGTGGGTAAACCCTGAGGGGCAGCTGTGCACGTGTGTACGTAGACACATGTGCGGCCGGGCCGGCTACGTAAACAAGAGCACGGAGAACAACACAGAGAGATGCTGTGTGATGTTGTACCTTTAGTTTTTAATAAAAACATCTTTTTAGTTCTAACTATCTAAAATAGTGACATTTTGCTTATTGCTCCTCTAAATCTAATTGCGATGCTGTGGTGTCGCTTTTTAGCAGTTCTTTCATCCTGGAAAACCCTCCAATGTAGTTCAATATGAAGAAGGTTCTGCAATTAAGAGTGGGCCAAAAATACATAAAAGTCTCAGAGTAAACATTAGCAAAAAGTCACATGGAGCACTGCTCAATCAGTTATCTGACGATTAAGAGACTAGATAATGCAAACCCGTCAAGAAATGGCAATCCACCTAAACTGTAGGGAAGTCATTAATTACTAGTCTGGAGGAGCTGCAGACATCCACAGCTCAGGCAGGAGAACCTGTTGTCTGGACAACCATTGGTCACGCTCTCCACAAATCTGGACCATTTTGGAAGAATGGTAACAGAAATCCTTTGCAGAAATTAAACTATAAGAAAGTTAGAAGAAAAAAAAGTTTGCCAAAAGCCATCTAGGGGAAGATCCTCCAAAATTTAACCTTTTAGCCTAAACGGACAAACGTGTGGTGGAAAACTAGCGCTGCACACCACTCTGAAGACACCACCGGCCCGATGAGACATGGTGGTGGTGGCATCATGCTGTGGGGATAAAGCCCTCATCAGGGACAGGGAAGCTGGATGGAGCTGTCTTACCACCCTCAAACCTTTTCAGCAGCATTTCTCTGTGTTGGTGCCTCACAGCTTTTGTCAGCGTGTATTTTTATTGGTGCACATTTTAGTGCCATTTCTGCATTGATCTGAGCTCAGCTCTGCTTCCCCATCATTCAGCTGAAAAGTTCACTTTATATATTCAAGTGACATTTAGTCAGAGCCGTTCTATAAAGCAGGATGCCCTTTAAAGACAGACCCATCCTCTAAATAATGTCTTCTTCTTGTTTCCCCTTTTGAGGTTTATCTTTGGTGCAGAGCGTATGACTACTTTTCCCACATTTGTGAGAAAGCTGTTTGATTTACTGCCATGTGTAAAAAAACGGTAAAGCTCATAAACAGGAAGCTGCCTCCTGTGGTCTTTACTGGAGTCACTGATGATTTGATCCGTTTTGTGGTCCTTAAAGAGGAAACGAATGCTGGAAAAATCTAGTTTCTACTCCACAATATTGACATGAATCACTTTTCCTGCATGACAGGATCTAAAGTATGTTTCATTTCACAGCGCGTATGCTGATGATGGATAACAGAAGCTATGTTTTGAAAAGTGGACAAGACTTTCCATGAAACTTGCAGCATAGCGCGACCCTTAAATATCCGACTTATTTAACCATCCGTTTTCTCCTCAGGTCACACAGACAATCTTCTATTCTAGAGTGAACGATAGTGTCATGGTTTCCATCCAGTGTGTGCAGAGGCCAACCTTGAGGTCTAATAAGAACTTTCTGTCCCACATAGAGGCTGTTTTTGGGTTAAATAAAAAAAGATAGACGCTTTGAATCGTTTTGATTATTTTGTACTCGTATTCTGAATTTCATGCTCATACTCCTGATAGGGTTACGAGAATGATTTACACTTTTAAGGTATTTTAAAGTGTTACGAATCTGCGCAGCATCCCATAGTTTAACCCAGCAAGTAACCGGTTTCTTTTGCCTGCTGTAATATTGATACATGGTCCTGACTGGGATTTTGGATATTCATTCAAGTTCCTCCACCTGCGCCTCCTCCTGTTTCACTGAGAGACCCGGGTCAGTCTCAATGGCTTTTGGCTGAGGCCTCTTTAACTTCGATTTAAAGGAGATATACGGCCGGAGACTGATGTTGAGGCGAGAAAACTGAGTTACTGGACGGATAATAATAAAAAAAATTTTACACTATTTTCTCTTTGCTTTAGATAAGTCAGAAAACAGATTAAGGAGAGATCTGACGAGGTGTGAACAACCATTACAGCTTAATTTGTTAAACAGTTATTTCATAACCTTAGACACCATTTTGCTCTTCTCAGCAAAAAAGGTTAGTCTTCGTTGTCCTAAAGTTTGGTTGATTGCTTATATTTGTAACATAAATATATGTTAATACATTGCAGTTTCATTAGATATACACTTTCTCCCTTTTTAGGTGATGTGTTCAAATCTTTGAATCAAAACAAATCTGGAAAATATTTTTTTCTTATTTGTGATACTAATCGTTTTCTGGGGAGTTAAATAATTCATATCAGACTGTTTGATTAATCATATAATAATATAAGTTTATATAGCACTAATAACTGCTACAAGCTGGATGATGATGAATATTTTGTGGATATTCTTGCACTGAACCTCAGCAGTTAAAAGTAGGTAGGCAGGGAGAAAAAAAAATATGAAGATGGATGAAATGACAAAGATAAGGCGAAGGTTAGATGGCTACTTACAAACAGAAAACATGGAGGAAAAACCAAGAATGTTAGCGTCCTGAGGGCCGCCTTGGGATAAAAATAAAAATAAAAAAAGGAAGAATGGGAAAAAACAGACATTTGTTAATGATTGAAAGGAGGAAGGAAGATAGAAGAAATAAAGAGCATAAGGTTTTCATTCTTCACAGGATGCTTTGAAACCAAACGACCCGAACGCGCTCATTAATTGGTCAATGCTTTCCAAATAGCCACAAACTTGAATTAATTTACAGTCAAAACCAGCTCTTTTATTCTGTCCTCGTGAGAGTTTCGTGTTTTGTTTTCTCAACTAAACTAAAGCAACAGACCCATTCACACATGACGACATTAAAAGACAAAATGAGGTTGGGGATAGGGGGGCTGAAACCACAAAAACACGCAGGAACAAAAAGATGGAGAATAGTAACAAACACAGATGACAACAAAACATAGAAAAAAAAACACATTTCTTTCCAGATTTCCATAAGAGTTATTTGGAAATATAACAATCCAAATGTGTGAAATATAGGTGTGAACACCCGCAACATGTGTTAAAATTGCTCATTTCACTGTGTCCGGTGCTCTGAGAGACTTTAACTGAAATTATTTTATCATTTCAAACCCAATTCGCCACCCTGAAGGACCACCCTCTGATCTGACCGGACTATTTATTATTACCTAGACATGACTGGGCTAAAAAACAAACAAAGCTAGGTTTTTGAGTAACATTTGCAACACTACTTACTAGACTGTATGTAACATAGCAAATGAAGTCATTTAGTCCATGAAATGTTTACATTCAAAAATGAGCATGAAAGTCATTAATTGGGGCCTTTAAACTGTTCCTTTTCAGGGTAGAAAGATCAGCGCACACCTTCAATTCATTTGAAGAATTTGGTGCACAACTTTCAACGCAACGCAGAGTTTCAGGAACAATCAAGGCACGACGAGGACTGAAGCCTGCCGTGAACTGAACGTCAGAGTCGCGGTTCCCTGAGAGGCAGGTTTTTCATCAACATGAACTGAGAAGCTGCTGGCTAAGAAAGAAATGGCTGCTCCAAAACCAAGACCTTTAAGTCTGACAGAATCTTCCAGCTAGCCAAGCGAACAAAGCCAAATACAGTCTGGAAAAAGTTTTATTGTCAAGCAAACGAAGATTAAATCGTTTGTCCAAAATCATAAAAGTTGAGGTGCGGCTTTCAAACCAAAGAATGCTGGACCAGCTCTCAGGCATGGAGGTGGCAGCATTATGCTGTGGTGGTTATTTACCTGCTAGTGATGTATTGTTCAATGTTGATAGAGTGGTTATAATTAAGACCTCAAATCAACAGCCAGACGTTTGAAGGTGTAAACACTTTGATAAAACAGGAAAGCATTAAACTACTGGAACGACCCCAATGTCAACCACAGTAAAAATCTGTACAATGAAAATATCGATCTATATCGTCATTTATAAGATACGCCTTTGTTTTGAAATTCAGGCATAAGACTATAGTGAACGGGTTGATCTATTATTATTATTATTATTATTATTTTAAAATCAGGACAATGTTTTTTTTATTTAAATGCCTCATACCTGTAAGAGCTTAGAAATAAAATAATCAAATCCTATTTGGGTTTTTTGTGAGCTGATATTACAAAAACAGTGCAATAGTTTTGCATGGGCAGATGATATCGCATCGTATCGATTGGAAAATCGTAACAGACTTTGTTATATCG
Organism: Fundulus heteroclitus; assembly: GCF_011125445.2. Taxonomy (NCBI): domain Eukaryota; kingdom Metazoa; phylum Chordata; class Actinopteri; order Cyprinodontiformes; family Fundulidae; genus Fundulus; species Fundulus heteroclitus. Next base: position 17,347,343 of record NC_046379.1, read on the forward strand.
ACAAATATCGTTTCGCCATCCAAAACAAATCGACACATTACATTTTTTACAAAGCTGGTGATTTACACCGCAACCAAATATTAGTCTTAGTCTTTGTCCAGTCTGTATGTGAAATTTCAACATCAAATTCAAACTTGCTGACCGAAGCCTTGCTTGTGAAATGTATTACTGTGTTTCTACTCTGAAAAGAGAAAACGAGTAAAGACCGGCCTTTAAAAGCCCAACATTAATCGCACATGCTCATGTCCTTTAATGAGTGTATGTAAACTTTTCACTGGCACTTCAAATGCAACATTTTTACAACTTCGGGGTAAAATGTTTTTACAGAAACTTTTCTCACACGGCGCAAACATGTCTGCACCACGGATTGTAAACCTACAATTTCATCCATGCCCCAACATATCAGCAGGGAGCAGCTTTTATAAACCTTTTCAGTTTACAACATAAATGCCCAATGAGGTTCTTTCTACCTAAAGCAAACGGATCTATCCTGATTCAGATTCACGACAAGTACGCAGGATTTTAAAAGCCTTCAAGACCGGCCATCCATGTGATGCTGGGATGTTACTACGTGTTTATTTGCACGTAAAGCAGGTGACTGAGATCTGATCATTCAGGTAAGAACGTAACGCCAGGTTTGAAGAAGCCTTTAGCTTGTAAGTGAACCAGGACAGGTGGTGTTGCCAGGTTTGAAATCTTTGGGTTTCCATAAACCGTTATCTGTTAAAACCATCTGCGTCTTGTTTCTGTGCTGTGCCATTTCCTTTCCCCAACAAATATTTACAAGTTTAAAAACCCTAACGCTACGGAGTTTTAAGAGAAACGTGCAGGTCTACAAACAAGCATTATTTTTTTTTTCCAGGTCACTCTGCACACCATGCTACGGACGGGCTGCACATGGAGGCTCACTACAGTTGGAAAGCTGTTGGAGAACGACGTGGTTGCAAAAGGAGTGAGTCCTGGCCTTGGTGGGTGGAGGGAGAGGACAGGAGGGCGGAGGAGAAGGGACAGGAGGGAGAGCGGGGGGGCTTTTGGTCGGAGTGAGAAGGGGAGGAGGCTGGAAAATGTAGAGAGGCGATGAAGGGGAGGACAACGGGGAGGAGAGGGTGGACACGGTTGACGGGGAGGTGGGAGAGACTGGTTCAAAACCAGAGAGGGAAGAGGAGGAACCTGAGACTAAAAACAGAGAAAATTAAAAAGAAAAGAGTCATTAATGAAGCACTGAATAAAGAGAGAAGAGCAATCAGGTTTTCAGGAAACAGTGTCTAGCCAAAGTTTTCATCTCCCTTAGAACCTTTTCAGATTTTGTCACATTATACACAAAGAACGTCGATGGATTTTATGTGATGGACCAACATTAAATAGTGCGTAATTGTGAACGTTAAGGAAAATGACACGTGCTTTTTAAAAATGCTCACAAGTAATCTGAAGAGTGTGGCATGCATTTGTAATTAGCCGCCTTTGCTCTGACACCCCTAAATAAAATCCAGGGCCACCTTTTGCCGTTAGAAGAAGCCTGACAGAAAAACAACTCATGTCACGAGTTTGAGTACCGCACCTTCTCTCTTCACTCACTTCCTGTCTGGCAAATAAAGGCCACTGGAGCTACAAAATGAAAAAAGAAGACACCTAACAAGTAAATCGAGTCCACCCGTGTTTAATTTTATCTCAGTATGAACATAGCTGTTCTGCAAACTCCTCAGAGACATGTTGGCGAACATAAGTGATTAAACAGTCTCACAAAGACAAAGGAACAAACCAGGCAGGTCAGGGATTAAGTGGTGAAGAACTGAGAGACATCAGACCCAACCAGACCGATGACCTGGAGGCAGCTGTCAGAGCAGCCTGGGTCGCCTTGATGCAGTAATTCATGTAAAAGGACCCCCAACTAAGTATCGAGTAGCACACTTTTCAGAAGCCTGACTTTTCTCCTTAGAATAGACTTCTTTCGTCTTATCTAACACTCTCTGGGACACTTAATTTGGGATTTTCATGATCTGTAAGCCATAATCATTACAATTAGTAGAAATAGATGCTTGAAATATTTCACCCTATGTGTATTTATGATAATATAATAATATATGAGTTTAATTTTCTGGAAAAAAAGTCACAAGAAATATTGAATGTTTTTACAATATTATTATTTTTTCAGAATGCACCTGTAGACATAACAAGAAATACAGGTTTGTGTAGCTTTTAATGGAATAACTGCATCGAATTTCCACAGCAGAATGACATCAAAGGCTCCAGTAATCGTTTTTTAGATAGATTTTTCTGTCATTAGTTTGGACACCATAGGAAGTTTTAAATCTTTATTTTCCACAAGTATTAATATCTAATAGAATTAAGTGTACACATGCTATTTTCACAACGGTTTTTTGAGTTTTTTTCCTTATTTTAAAACAAAAAAATTTAGATAAAATAGGGTATTCTTTAAAAATAACAGATTTTTCACAGCATATATCTATGAAAAAAATATATAAATTATCTTTTTTCAAATGTTCATGTAACATTAGCTGCATTAAACACGTTTTATTGCGCTGGACTGAGGGCAAAATGGTTCTGTGGATTGTAAAGGCTCACTGCAAAAACGGATCTAAAAATAAGTAAAATGTTCTTAAAGTTAGTGTATTTGTCCTTGATTTGAGCAGGCAAATAAATTACCTGCCAATGGAATGAGTATTTTGACCCCTAAAATAAGATAATTAGATATACTGCACTTGAAATAAGATGATGGAGATGGATTGTTCCTATTTTAAGTGCTAAAATCTTATTCCATTGGCAAATCATCTTATTTACCTGCTCAAATCAAGGACAAATACACTAATTGTAAGAACATTTTACTTATTTTTAGTTCCGTTTTTGCAGTGCTGCAGACCCCTTGTTCAGACTAATGCACTGTCATGTGCTGGAATGGCCTGGTATAGTCCAGACCTGCCAACCGAGAATACGCAGCAAGATTTAAAAAAATAAATAAACTTTCAAATACTGGTCTCCATCCAAACTGTATAAGCATGAGATTTCAGACATTTCCAGAAAACACTTGCAGCTGTAGTCAAGGTAAAAGGTTGTTTTTAAAAAAACTATCGACTCAGGGGGAAGAACAGATTTTTATCTTAAGTCAAGTATCATTTGTCTTTATACTTCACAGTTATGCACTACTTTGTGTTGGTCAACCAGATAAAGTCCCAATAAAGCTCAGTAGGAGCATAATGCAGGGCACTGATCCGGACATGTGTTTCGTTTGTGCCTACCGGTGTCAGGGTCGCTGAAGTCCGGCAGCGTCATGGCGTTGAGCTGCCGTCTGTCTGCTATGGCCCTGTCCAACAGGCTGCTGCCCCGCCCCGAATCACTGCCGCACACAATCAAACCGACACAAAACAGAGACGGCGCGTGACTCAAACGAGACAAACGTTTGGCTCCTTTGTGATCGATCCTAGCTCTTCGCGGTGGTGAAGCGCGTACGCGTACCTTGGGTTGGTGAGATTGTAAAAGCTCTTCCAGATCTGCAGCATGTGTTTGCAGGTGAGCAGCGCTTCTTCCGGTCCCCTGCACATGGCCTCCAGCTTCACCTTCGTATACAGCAGACTGCACGGCACAAACGTACTATCAGCAACCTTTCCGTAACGTTAGTCTGACACTGACCGCTGCACGGGAGCGTTTTTGCTCACTTGAAGTTCTCGGGGTACTCGGACAGGGCCATCTCGATGATATTAAGAGCGTCGTGGTAGTGTTTCTGGGCCGAGAGAAGCAAGGCCAGCAGGTGGAGGGAGTGGACGTCGTCTCCTTGGAGCTGCAGCGCCTGTCGGACATATCCTAGAGCCTCGGGGATCTGCGCACAAGCACACACACACACACACACACACTACAGGTCTTCACTGGAGCTGCGATAAAACACAACCCTATGTAATCTGAAGACTGATCTTTTTTTCCTGTGTCTTGTCTGCATCGATTCTTGATTTGAAATCTTTGGTTACGTCGTTTGCTACCGTTACCTGTCTGGAGACGGCGAGCTGGAGAGCCAAATAAAAAGCTGCCAGATGGTCAGTGGGAGACAGACTCTGAGCTCTGCAGATAAAAAACAGACACGTTAAATGAAAGATGACATCAGAAATCTGGTAGATTAAATCCAAACAGGACGGATGAGTATTTAGACTCATTCCTTAACTACGTTATTGAGCTAAAATATTTTAAAGAGGGAAACACGTGAAAGGCTCAGTTCAAACCTCTGAAAGGCCCCTAACGCTTTCCTCTGGTACTCCTCCTGTGTGCTCCGCAACGATGCTGAAGACGAGCAGACAAACACACACACAAAAAAAAAAACAATCTTCACATAAGAAAAATACAACAATGGGAGAAAAGTGAAAACATCATATGACTCAACAGCTCAAGAAACCGTCTTTAATGGCAGCAACTCAGCTGTTTGTTTTTCAGTCTCTTATAATGTTGCATCAGATCATTGAAGGGCACAGACATTTATTTCTGCACAGCTCTCTTAGGATCCCGCAACAGCATTTCACTTTGCTCTGTACTTTGACTAGGCCCTTCCACCACCCTGACTCTTCCAACGTCACTTAGAATCGTGTTAGTACTGAAAATGCTCTATAAATAAACTTGCCTCGCCTCGTATTTGACTGTAGAATATGTAACAAGCCGCGGTTGACGGTTACCATGAGGTACTGTGCCGATATTCTCTGTTAGTTTGTGTCAGAAATAACTACTTTGGTCTAATTTTTAATGGGAATCGTTCCAGAAGCGTTTTAGGTCATTCAGAAAAAAAAAACTTTAAAACTTTAGTCATGTTGTGATGTTTTAAAGGAGAAGTCCTGTTCACCCTGTCCTTCTTTTCCTTAATGTTCTCTCATAAACTTGATTATTTGACACACTAACCGAGGCCCTTATAGCCCTTAACAGACATATAGGCACAAAAATAGTTGCTTCCCTATGGTTAATGCAGATGTCTCTCCACCTTGGAGTTGTGAACACAACACACACACATATACGCTTTAGATAAGCAAACAGCAGAAAAGGGATCCTTTAAGTCCATTTGACTATCAGTCCTGCTACTTTCCCTATTGCATCCTCTGGCAGACACAGAGGTGTACTGATTAGGGCTGAACAATTAATCGCATTTTCAATATAATCGCAATTTAAAGAAAAAAAAAACAATTTCCAAATCGCAGAGTCTGCAATTTTTGGCTATGTAACAATTCGGGAATTAGACACGTCCATTAGGTGTTGGTAAAATGTTTAAAGTGGGTTTGCCTCCACATGGAAGGGAAGACAGTTGCAGCAGTGAGATAATCTTATTTCATTACTTGTTTTAGAGTTTATATAATCATACATAGCATTAAGTACAGGTCAATCAGTTTAATACATAGACTTGCTTGTTGGGTGGACTTTATGTTCAACAAGGATTGATGTCCAAATCAATTAAAGCTGTTCTCTCGAACAATATTCTGATCAATAGAAACATTAAAAGTTCATTTTTTAAATAGTCCTTGTTTACAAACATCTTTATTTAGACGCCATTTTTGTTGCTTGTGGTTAATGCAGAGAAAAGTCAAAATTGCAATTTTGGTTGAAATATATTGTAGGCAGAGTTTAGATGCTGTGGGTCTTTTAGCAACTAATCCTCACAGCGAGGAAACAAATTGATTTGTTTGTATATGATTAAAAAGACACGATAAATTAAACTGGGAAAAAAAAAAAATCGCATTAAATCGCAATATTAAGAAAAAAAATCGCAATTAGATTATTTTCCAAAATCGTTCAGCCCTACACTGCAAAAACAAATCTAAAAATGAGTAAAATGTTCTTAAAATGTGTGTATTTGTCCTAGATTTGAGCAGGTAAATAAGATTATTTGCCAATGGAATGAGTACTTTGACCCCTAAAATAAGATAATTAGACATCCAGCACTTGAAATAAGACGATGGAGATGAGTTGTTCCTATTTTAAGTGCAAAAATCTTATTCCATTGGCAAATCATCTTATTTACCTGCTCAAATCAAGGACAAATACACTAATTTTAAGAACATTTTACTTACTTTAAGTTCCGTTTTTGCAGTGTAGTACTGATTTTTTTTTTTTTTTTCATTTTATTTCACCCAGATTTTAGATTTAGGATTCATCTTTGTTTAATAAACAGTGAGAGTGTTTAAACGAGAAAACGGACTCACCATCAGTGGCTTTGAGGCTGTAAACCAGACCGATGGCCAAGTAGCCTTTGGCTCTGAATTCAGCGGCTTTCTCCCCCATCTCAATCACCATCTTTCCAAACTTCTCCCCTTCATCTAACTGAAATATAAAGAAAGCATAAAGATGTGAGGAAGAACTAGAAGACAGCGATAAAGTGGAGGCAAAGCTGTTGTCGCGCCCGCTATGCACTGCAAAAAGAGAACTAAAAATAAGTACAATTTTCTTGAAATGAATGTATGTGCCCTTGATTTGAGCAGGTAAATAAAATAATTTGCCAATGGAATGAGTATTTTTACCCCTAAAATAAGATGATTAGAAATACTGCACTTGAAATAAGGTGATGAAGATGAATTGTTCCTGTTTTAAGTGCAAAAATCTTATTCCATTGGCACATAGTCCTATTTATCTACTCAAATCAAGGAAAAATACTTTAATTTAAAGAAAAAAAAAACTTATTTTTAGGTATATTTTTGCAGTGTGTGTGCTCTTTCTCTTTAGGGTGTGCTCCTCACCCAGTGCAGAGGACCGATGCACAGTTTAACGGCCAGCAGTGGGATGGTGGGGTCATCGGGCTTCAGGCGGATGCACTCCTTAAGGACCTTGACGGCCCGGGCGGACTTGCCGGCGGCCATGAGTGACAAGGCGAGCTGGTACCACAAGTGGAACTCCTCGAAGGCGAACTTCATGGCTCTCTCCAAACACTGCAGACAGCAGGGGCACCGGTTTCAGAATACATTACCTCTTAATACATAGTTTCCCTCGGCAGCGCTAATTTCACTCTGTGTGGGCGTGTGGTTTTATTTTACCTCGGACAGCATCTCGTACTGCCCCCTCCTGCCCAGAGCTATGGTCAGCAGGTCGTACACCACAGAGGCGGACTGCAGGCTGATGATCCGATCGTTGTTGTGCTCGGGGATCCTGCTCAGCACAGCGTCCCGGTTGGCCTGAGACGCAGACAGACACCGATGTAGCCGCAGAAGCCGCACCACATAACCACGTATCAAACGAAGCGCCTTACCATGGACTCGCTGATCAGCAGCAGCAGCAGCGCCTCCTCCGTGTTCTCCTGAGGACAAAACAGACTGAGGGAGACGGAGAGGGACACACGGGTTAGGAGGACAGAGCGGCCGCGTTGAGTTTGGCGCCAACAGACGCGAGGAAAAAGTCCTACTTCTCTCCTGAGTACACGCGCGGGCGTCGGCTCAGGGTGTAGTTCTTGCTGTAGGTGTGGCCTTGCTGTGTGGGATTATCCAGGGGTGACACCGTCGGGGGATCTTCCAGGGGAGACCAGTAGCTCTGTTCGCACATTCCCCGCAGCAGGATCTCTGCGAGCTGCCGGGCTATCGTCTGCACGCACAAATTACAGATCAATTAAGGCGGCGATACAGCACGAGTCTGTGGATTTGTATCATGTTCAGTTTAAACAAACAGACACGAAGTGCAGATTAAACCCTGGACTACAGTCTTATAGAAAAGTTTAACATTTTAAGATTTATGTAAAATCTGTAAGATTTGCCAAACCAAATATTCATCCAGTCGCAGGTTAAATAAAGGTAGGAAAGGAGTCTGACATGACATCCACCCCAAGAAGTTCTCACCATGCGAAGGTTCTGGGTGGTCCTGGTTTCAACGGCCCGAAGAATCTCCCGAAACCTGCCCACACCTTGTGTCAGGTTACTATACGGGGGGGGGGGGGGGGGGGGGACAACACAGAAAACAACCAGAAATGCTTGTATCAGACAGTCAAGAGTATGAGACACAGCAGAACCGTTTAGAAAATGTTTCTTTCTTTTTTTTTTTTTTTCCCCTGCAGGGAGAATTTCAAATTATATGGACACTACAATGGGAAAGTAGGAGAGTAAAACAAAAACAATAGAGAAAAAAGAAAGAGAAGAGGTGAAAGAAAGAAGAGATAAAAGGAAGAGAATGATAAAACGTCCTCTGTCTGCTCCATCACCTGGAAAGAGACACAAAAAGAACAGCACAACCAACAGACATAAAGCAACAGATACAATCGTGTAACACCTTGATACCATTGCTAAATCATATGTATTATTATTTAAACTGACATGTGTAATGTGATACCTGAAAAAAGAAAGTTAAAGAAAATAAATAAATAAATTATAGGCTTTCTGTATATAAGTGAACATTTAATACCTGGGACCCAGCACCTGAAAATGTTTATTTCTAAAACAGCAAAGCCATGCACGTGATTCTGTGACGTCGCAGAAGTGTTCGCGTTGTTGTCTGAAAACTCTGTAAACTACATTATAAACACTAACAGGCTTTAATGAGCTACGTCGAGACGATTTCTAAAGAGGAACGTGTTTAATTTCATTTATATCTGAACTCATTGTAACAGACGATGGCTTCAGTATTTATTAGTGATCTTTTAAGCTTCCTGATCCCTGCAGCAGGGGGGACTGGGATGCTGAGCAGATGCCGTCATGGTTAACGTTCCTCCTTGACATTGCAGAGAAGATAGTATGAGATGAAGAAGACTAAGGTGGTAGTTTCATGTTCTAAAAGAAGGCTGATTACTCTTTCTCCTCTGCTGTACAGCCTAACTTTAAATTAAGCTTTTTCTTTTCATAGTGATTTTTTTTGTTGCATTTTTTGAGTCTCTTCTGGGAATGCTCAGTCTTCGTTTTTCCATGGATGTCTTTGATTTGTGTCTGTGTGTTATGTGTGAACTCTGAGCGGGTGTCTCACCAAAATTTCCTTTTGGTTACATAATGGCAATGAAGACTCTTGATTCTGGTCGGGAAGGAGCAAAAAGCAGACGCTGATCCTCAGATTTAGGAGACGCTGTTGGCCTTTTGTCCAAGCCACGGAGCAAAACAGAAAATCTCCCTTGCTAAGGGTGGTGGTGGTGGTGGTGGTGGTGGGGGGGGGGGGGGGGTCATGGTTGTCTGGGCCATGCACTGCAAAAACAAATCTAAAAATGAGTAAAATGTTCTTAAAATGTGTGTATTTGTCCTAGATTTGAGCAGGTAAATAAGATTATTTGCCAATGGAATGAGTACTTTGACCCCTAAAATAAGATAATTAGACATCCAGCACTTGAAATAAGACGATGGAGATGAGTTGTTCCTATTTTAAGTGCAAAAATCTTATTCCATTGGCAAATCATCTTATTTACCTGCTCAAATCAAGGACAAATACACTAATTTTAAGAACATTTTACTTACTTTAAGTTCCGTTTTTGCAGTGTGTGTTGTGGATCTGTAAAAGGCTTAAGACCGTGTTGTTTCTTTCTCCTGCATTGTTTACATTTCAATTATTTATTTTTTAATCACTGCTGCACTTTATATTGTACTTTACAAGCTGTATGCAACGAAATTTCGTTCTGTATGCACTCTGTACATACAAAATTACAAATAAAGTCGTCTAAGGCTACGTTCACACTGCAGGTCTTAATGCTCAATTCCGATTTTTTTTTGTGAAATCAGATTTTTTTGCATGGTCGTTCACATTTCCAAATATATGCGACTTGTATGTGATCTCCTGTGTGAACTGAACGCGTTCAACCGAAGTGTCCCACATACCCAAGTGGCCTGGGTCGCATTTGAAAAAATTTGATCTGTGCTATTCAGACTGTCATAAAAGGATCAGATACAGGTCGCAGGTGGGCAAAAAAAATCGGAATTGGGTCACTTCAGGCTGCAGTGTGAACGTAGCCTAAGTCTAAGTGTCCCCAAGTCGTTTTGTGGGGCTGCCGGGGTCAATTTTTTATAGGCTGTGCAAACACGTTGTCTGTGTATCAGTGTCAGCTCACAGTCAACTTTGTTGTCGGTGCTGGAGGGGCTCCTTAAGGAATGCTCCGTCATCAGTCCTGTTCTCAACACGCAGTCTTAGAGAGGATGGTATCAGGTCTGGGAATCTGAAGAGACTAATCTAATCTTTACCTACTGCAGGACGACTGGGTTCTGTTGACATGAGCCCTGATCTTCAGCTCTAGCTGGAGTTTTTCACAGCAGAATAGGAAGCAGCTGGGGTAAGAGTCAGCTCCTTTAGGTCCCATGCAATGTTTCCCAAACATAATTAGACATGATGCTCGCCCTGGTTTGGAGTCTGCCTCTGCCTCAAGAGGAGGAGTTCAACTATTTTAACGTCCTGTTTACCAAGATGACAGGGGGAATCAGGTTTAGATATCCATCTATCCATCCATTTTCTAACACGTCTATCCCTTGTGGGGTCGCGAGGGGTGCTGGTGCCCATCTCCAGCTGCTAATGGGCGAGAGGTACACCCTGGACAGGTTGGCAGTCTGTCGCAGAGGTTTAGATATTTGGATCAAAAATTGGTTTGCTGAGCCAAATGGGAAAGCCTCTTTATTTACTGGTCCATCTACAAGTCCTTCTTTGTGGTCATGAGAAATGGATCATGATGGTAAAGATTAGCCTGGCCAGCTCGACTGACTTACGCCATTTTTATGGTATGTATTCAATACACACCTTGTCAGTCTGGGCAGGCTTATGACTTCATGGCCGAAACTTACCGGACCAATCACAGCGCAGGAGGCGAGAGTTTTACGAAGCGGCAGAATTACCCATAATGCAGCATCGCTTTTCTGCAACCAGAACAATCAAGATGGACATGGAACTTGGAGTTTGCGTCAGATCCGTAGTTCTCTGATTGGTGATAACCTGTTTCTGCTGACCCTGTTGGTCCCGCCTTTGAAATCAGGCTCTACCCGCTGCTTTCTAGACTGACATGCCGTGTTAGTCCGGCTGGCCAGAGTAGGTACAATTAAGATCCTGAATATAGGAAGCTGAACAGAGCTCTCTCCATATGACAATCAGGCTCCACCTCTGAGATGGGGTGAGCCACTTTGCAGCCTGGAGAAGGAGACAACTAAGGTGGTTTGGGTACCTGATAAGGATTCCTCTCTTTGGAGGTTTTCTGGGCACATCGCACTGAGATAAGATCCCAGGATAGGACCTGGAGCTAATAGAGTATATATCCCATTTGATCTGGAAATGTATTGGCATAACACAGGAGAAGCTAGCGACTGTCAGTGGGGAGAAGGATGACTGGTTATAGACATATGGATGGATGCAGATTAATACTAAAACGGTATGATGGAAGCATAAATGTGCCATTAGAAGTGCCTGGCTATGATTTCTGCAGCGTGACTAGTTCCCAACAACAAAACCTTTCTGAATATCAACATGTTTTTAGTCATTTGTTCTTGTTCCAAGAGCCAAACCAGAACCACATTTGTATCTATCCTCTTCTTTTTCTCCATCCGTATATCCTACCCGTTCTTGAAGTGGATGACGTGGGCCCTCTGCAGGCCTGTCTCCAGGAAGTAGCCCAGCTCCAGATCCTGAGCTGTTGGTCCTGGCTTTGGGCTGCGGTTCTGAATGCCTGCGGATAACGCCTGCAGAAACAGACACACAGCGGGACAGTAAAAGGGCAGAGTTAGAGAACGCTGTGCTTAATTTTTTTGTCAAAATCAATAGCAACTAACAAACAGGACCTTCCTGTAGCTCCTTTTATCTGCTGGTTTCCTGCTGTTCAGTTTATAAGTACATATGGAACAGTGCTGATCTGTTTGTCAGCTGGCCATCGTGAGCAGAGCCGCATTTGCCAAACTTTGCTCACTGCCACATAATGTTCATCACACTCCCACAAGGACGGCGACACATTTCCTGGCTCTTAAGTCGTTCACGTTCTAGTTTCTCCCCCTCAAACACGAACCTTCTCCGCTTCCTGCAGGTAGAGCAAAGCGATGTCTCCGGACTTTTCATAGCAGGTGATGATTTCCTGCTCCCGCTCTGCCGGGGTCCGGTTGGTCAACGGAGAGCCCGAGTTCTTGTTGGACAGAGACGGAGAGGAAGCCGGGACCTTCTCTAGACACAAGCCTGGGAGGGATCGGACAAACAAATGCCCGAGTCAGCTGTACGTGTCTGCTTTGTCAGCTTTCTTTAAAATTAACTGCTTTATGCCTTGAAATGTAATGACAATATTCTAACATATCAGATGAATTCAGTTTAATTAGAGAGATACTGTACAGCCCCCTTGTGGAGAAAAAAAGACACTGCCACAGAGATTAGTGGAGATTGGATTTGACTCATTGCAAAGGGATGTTAAGAAGGTCATAAGACACAAATGATGCCCAAGTGAGTCTGTGTTTACCTTTGGTGGCGTAGGCCTCTGCTATCATGGACAGTCTGTACACAGGAGCTCCAGCCAGCTGCATGTCTTCCAGGCTCACGCGGTTGTAGTGACCTGGAAAAGCAGCAGTTCTCCATTCAGTCCCAGGACTGTGGAAGCCTATTAAGACACAAGCTTCGGCTCGTCCAAGGGGGCAAACGTTTAGATTTCTTTAAGACTTCTTGATAAATATTCTGGGTTTTTACATAGTCTGGAAAAAGGATTGAATTTAGGTATTTTTTAAACTGGAAAAGGGAGGTATGAATGCATGACAATGAAATATTTACATTTTCTGACTTTAGTCTCTACCACTAAATCTTGTAATCATCCATATGCCTGTCACTCCAATCTTTATTCAATCCATCTTTAACAACTTTTCTATTTACCACCCATCCATCAATAAAAACATCTAATTTTCCTTCTGTTCATCCCTCCCTCCTCTGTAAATTTGATTCTGGAAAATCATATAATTTTTGACTTGGATCATGTTTAGGAGGCCTGAACAGTTTTTTTTTTGGCACAAACATATTCCAAGATGTTGAAGTAATAAGAAACAGGAAATAATGAGAAATAGCAAAGTCCTGAAACGGGACCTGACAAGACGTACAAATCAAATCCTTAGAAACAAACAAACGAAGGATGAAAGAGTCCAGCAGCGTTTCAAGGCAGAGCCCACCAAACCAAAGAAAAAGACAACAAAGGTTACCCAAAGCATCTTTGTATTCTCCCTCTATGTAACAGATTTTGGCCATCAGCAGGCTGGCTTCCTGGAGGTAGTCGGCCTGGAGGAGAGTTACATTGAATGAGTTAGACCTGTGCAAGAACTCGTACAGTCGGTGATGGATCTGTCACTCTTTTCAGGGTTTACCTTGAGGTTTCCTCGGTCCAGAGCAGCAGTAAGGTGCTTCCTGACCTCCACAAGCTTTTGCCGTGGGCCTCGGGGGCTCGAACCTTGTTTGATGGGATTTTCCTTCAAGTACATCTGGAGCTTTGATTCTCCCAACAGCAGCTCACCCAAGTCATCTACACGCAGAAAGGCACAACATTTTAACAGCAGTGGCAACTAATGTTGATTAAGAAGGTCTGACGTTGTTACTTGAGAGAAGAGAAATACAATACTAGGGGGGAAAAAAGCATTAAAAAGGTACATTTTATCCAAACCTAATGTCATTTTCAAATAAATATGCCCCACCACAGGCTGGTCTTCTCACAGCAGGGGTGTCAAACTCATTTCTATATTGGGCTACTTTGACATTATGAAGTCATTAAAAAGGCCTGGTTGCACATGTATAGATGATACTTTTGATTTCATATCAGTTCACATAGAAATATAAGAAAACACACAGTGACATAACAGTAGTACCCTTATACACATTTTATCTGAAAAAAAAGTTGATATTGCGGTGAGTTACACTTTAAACTCATCATTCTATGTCACTTTTTCTCCTTTTGGACATTTCTGTGTTGTTTTAATGTGTTGTGGGAAAACTGACATCTAGTGGCAGGATGCTGTTACTACACAGTAAAAAAATCAACATTCCCTACAGGAGGCACAGTTTTAGCCACTTTATACACTTTAAAAGGATATATGCCTCTACTTTATGACATGAGATGCCTTTCTTGCCTCTTGAGGGCCGGATAAATTGCCTTGACTGGCTGGATTCGGCCCGCCGGCCTTGAGTTTGACACGTGTGTCTCACAGGATTAATAAATTGCACAAAACTCAAGAGCTTTAAACGAGTAACCCAGAAAGGCGCACGCATACCAGGACGTATTAGGTACCAAGAGAAGCTGAAACAACCCTTAATCCAAGTGCTGATCCTAGCCACTGACCAGAGCTCAACACTCCAATGGGTCAAGTTTCTTTTCTCAGCAGCAGCATTATTTAAAAGATCAGCTGCAATATTCTTAATCGATTCCTGTCCAAAGAGCTCGGTTTTAGTCCGCCACATTTTAGGCAAGCATATTAAAATGTTATTACTCCAAAATTTAAAAGAAGCTACAAAATAATAGTTTTCACTCAGTCCCCGGATGGTCACTGTTGTACTAGCTATGGTATGGGCCAAGCACTGGAACTGTTTGACTCTTTTGTTTCCCTTCTTTCTTTAGGAGATCCTGTTTTAAATTCTGCCCTCTAATTTCTGGACGCTCACATCAGAGCTGACTTTCGGGTGCTGAAAAACGCTGCGCGTAAACGTTACATATTCCAGTGTAAACGGACACAGAAGGATGGGATGTTTGTCGGCAGAGACTGAGTCTCAGACGCACAAGGTCAAATCTTACAGCCCCAATGCTTCCAGGTTTAAACTGCTAAGTTTTAATTTGCCGCTGGCTGGAGTTGAAGCCGCCGATCGATGTCAATTAAACAAAATTAAGGCAGACCTCCATCTTCATCAGCCAATCCACTTTGTGCAAAGCACCAGAAGCACCGAAACGGACCCAGAGCACCATGCTGCCATCACCATGCTTGACGGCTGGTACAGCGTTCTTAGGTTCGAACTCCTCCAAACATTCGTTCGAGACATTGTGGCCAAACAGGTTGGCCTTTGTCTTCTGACTGACATATATCCACGTACAACTGAATAAAACAGTGGTTGAGAAATAGCGGCAAAGCATTTTCACAGCTAGCGCAAATTAGTAATAATTTTCAGAGCCTTTAGGAAGTTAACCCCACTAAGCATTTGCCGTGTCAAGTTAAAACACAACCTTTAGCTCCACACAATAAAATATTTAAGTGGATATTCACAAATATATAACCTGTGTGTATAAATGTAACCCACTAGCATCTCTTTGGTGCTGAAATGAAGGTTCCCTCATTAGCCCTAAAGCACTCACCTTATTATACGTCACCATAACTTAGTTTTAACAGTTAGGAGACGGACCTCAATGAAAAAAAGCCTTAATTTTTGTTTCGGCTAACGACGTGGCTCCGTAGAGCTGCTCATGAGACACAGAGCTAAGTAATACCTTATTCTGGATTATTCGGCCACAATTAAACCCAACAAAAGCTGACAAACGAAAGTAAAAAAACAAAGTGTTGGTATTCGCTAGCATCCAGAATCACTCAATTTAGCGACGGAGGGTAGCGTAAACGGAAAACAAAACATGATTTATTTTATTTTACTGGAGCAATGTTGCCTAAAATAATCTGTCACACGTAATTAGCCTCTCGCAAAATATATGCAGCAACAACCTAAGGAGAAACGGTGTTTGAATGGGCGGTCAGTGGTGACCCAGACCAGGTCATTTCCAAACTCAAGGTGTGGTGCTGTAAATCAGCCTAAAGTGGAAAGATGAGCTCCGATTTATTTTATTCTGTTAAATCTATCTAAATTGAATCTGGTGAACGCGTAGTGCTGATACCCCCCTGTGTCATGAGATGTTGCTGTCAGGAAGTAGGAAAGACCCAGGCCGGGGGAAGAGAGGCCTGATGAGTAGCGCTACAGCTGCGGGACGAGCTTTCCTACCGTTGGAAATGAGTTTCGCCGACAGCTGCCGAACCAGCTCGGGTATCTTGTCCCACTGGCCCTCCGAGCGGCAGCGCTCTATCTCGGTCTCCAGTCGTGATCCAGACTTCCTCGCCGTCATGTTTCGTGACTGAGAGGGACTGGACTCGACCAGAAACACAACAACAGGCTCCCCCTCTCTCTCCCTCCAGCTGGAACAACCGTCAAGCTCACACCCAAACACAACGTCTGGGCTTCCGGGGAAGGAAACGCGGACGCGAGACAGTGACACCTAGCGGTCAAGAGGGTGTACTCCTCCACTTCAGAGTAGACACCCTGACTATTTGACGGTAAACCAATTGATCAAATGTGAACCGGTTCGCCTTCAAATGCATATTGCTAAACACATTCATCCTTAGTTTTTTTCCTTAGAAAAACCGAGCGAAAGTCCGGTTGCCTCCAATTTAAGTCTGTTTACTGTTGCCATGACCCAGTCATTGAAGTACAGTATGCAGTGTTTGGATGTCCCCTTTAGGTGGCGCCACAGCGGATCATCTTCTCTCGTTACTTTTCTCTGACACTATATATGAATGAATGAGTACATTTTTGAATGTTGGTTACTGCTTGGTTGTACACAAATCTCTGTATCTAAAAATTGTATAAAGTGTTATCATCTTATAATAATTACAAGAACAAAAACGATGACGATACAACTATGTAACTTTGCTGCCTGTTGTCCATGACTCCCTTGAAAAAGAGGTTGTTAATCTCAATGGGATTTTTTCCTGGTAGAACAAGGAAAAATAATAATTTTTATTATTATTATTATTATTGTTGTTGTTGTTCCCTGTAAAGATAACCAGTTATAGACAATGGATGGATAATAAAAAAATATTATTCTCTGTGCAAATTTGCAGCTAATAGTGGTTATAAAAGACAATAGTTTGGTCTATTGTTTTGTCTAATTACTGATTTGTTCTCATCTGTTTTCAAAAGAATTTTTTTACATCAATATAAATTGTTTTTAAATAAATATTATTTAAGTACTTATTGAGCAGGATACAACGGTTACACATCAAATAAGTTATTAGTTTCCATCATCTTTACGCAGCCTGCGTCAAATTGTTAAAACAACAATGTGTATGCAAATACATTTAAAATGTCAGTTTTATGAGTGTCTCAGGCGACAACAACTCACAAATGTGATAGTATTAATTAAATATGTTAAATAAATAAAAATTGACAATTTTTGCATAAATGTGTCAATACTTTATTAAATGCACTATTAAAAAATAATTTGCAAATCAAAACTTTATTTTACTATGTTGTAATTAAGTCTTTTTAAAATTATGCGTAATAATTGTATCCATCCATTTGGTACTTGCTTATCTTGTAGACGAGTCTTGACATGATTGAGCCAAAAAAACATATATATATAACAACAGTCCAGTTGTTGTATAATTTATTTTTATTATAAAAAAAAAAAACTTTTTTCGACTGTACTTGCTTATCCTAGCCTCCATGTCCCCAGCTTTTACAACAGTTATTTATTTTATTTACTCAATCATGTATAGAGAAATATGTATTTAGTTCAAATAATTAAATGTATAAATAGTTGTTTAATGACCAATACATATGTAAATTAAATTGTTGCACTTTTCGCACTGGGAACTACGAGGTCTTTGTTTTATTTTGAAAGACCGGAAGCAGCGCAAACGTCTGTTGTAGTGCGTTGGTGGGAAGGAGTGACTTGAAGTGGCAGATTTGTCCCTTTTTTTGACTAATGCCAACGTTTTATAGGGTGGAAACATGGAATCAGAAGGGGTAAGTATATATTGGGATAAGAAATCGTCTGTTTTAATTCGTGTTTAAGGTAAATAAGAACTTTTTAGTTGACTGTTGCCATTACTTCCGTAGCAGCGATGCTAACGGTTGAAACACAAGAACCCCCCCAAAAACTCCTTTTGTTTCTTTAATATTTGTTTGGAAGGGGACAAGCGTTTAGTATAAGCAAATACTGAACAGTATAACATTAGTAGGCTTAGTTAATTTGCAATACACGCCCACAGGTGGACTTTTATCAAAATAAAACCGTTTATAAGGTAAAATGTCATAAATATTATTCATACATTACAGGACTCTTAAAATGACCTGAAAACAGGCGACAATGAATCAAAAGGACTGTCGTAGAATCATGGCTGGCTGTTAATTGTGACTACAAGACTGTTTTTTTAAACTGTCCATCTTTTAATTCCAGCAAGAGTTATAGGGTACCTTGTCGTAAAACCTCTTTTAGTAGCACTGCAAGTTAACATAAGATATGGCTTTTCAAACCATGCTGCAATGGAACATGCTAGCTGTGCAGAGACAGCAATAGTGTCCCTTCCAGCCACATGTACAACAGCATGGACAGCACACATTTGAAAACCTGCACCAAGACAGGCTTCAGGCAAATCGCTTGTGTACAGACTGAACCGCAGTGGACCAAGAACTGAGCCCTGTGGTGCACCCGTTTTGATCTAACCACCCATTAAAACACACTGCGATTTACAAGATATGACTGAAGCTAAAGTTGTTGCAGAACATTTAAAATGGGCAAGTTTAGTATAAGAGCACTTGATGCTGATGGCTCTTTTTTTTTTGCTGTGTCAGCATACAGGAGGGCTCAAAGAGTTTGAGACTGTGGAGATTTCGGAGCGTACCGCAGGGAAGGTGAAGGTTCCCCGGAGGATCATTCACTTCGCCAGTGGAGACACCATGGAGGAGTACAGCACTGATGAAGAGCAGGAGGAAGAAGATAAACAAGTGAAGCAGGAGGTTGTTGCAGTTGATGCGGTAGGGTGAAGGGATTGCTTTGTTTTCTATTAAAAATGAGAAGTAACACAGTTTGACAGACATGATCTTTTGCACCACAGAGCTACTATTACACAGCAATGGTTACCTAAATGAGGGGAAGTTTTTGCAGGACTTAGTTGTTCTTTTTTTTTTTTTCTTTTTTTTGTTCTCAAGTTGCAGTTGACCTTTTTTTGAAAACCAGTAATTTCTTTTCCTTTTTCATATACAGGTACAGCACAGTAAATTGGAATATGGTCAAAAAGTTAATGTATTTTTGTAATTCAGGTGGAAAAAAAAACAACAACTCATATTTTAAAGAGTGATTAATTTCAAACATTCAAATGAGACTCCAGGGACCATAGTTAAATGCCTCCCAGGGGCCAGAACGGGCGACATAGAATCTTACCTAAAACTGCTGGCTAAGGATAAGCGTAAATACAGTAAGATTGTTATTCACGCTGGCGGTAATGACACCCGATCACGCCGATCGGAGGTCACTAAAGTTGGTGTTGCTTCGGTGTGTGAGTTTGCTAAAGCAATGTCGGACTCCGTAATTTTCTCTGGTCCCCTGCCTGATTTGACCAGTGATGACATGTTTAGCCGCATGTCATCATTCAACCGCTGGTTGTCTAGGTGGTGTCCTGAAAACGACGTGGGCTACATTGATAACTGGAGAACTTTCTGGGGAAAACCTGGTCTGATCCGGAGAGACGGCATCCATCCTACTTTGGATGGTGCAGCTCTTCTTTCTAGAAATCTGGCCGGATTTATTAGTCCTCCTAAATGCTGACAATCCAGGGTCCAGACCAGGAAGCAGAGCCGTAGTTTAACACACCTCTCTGCAGCTTCTGTACTGTTACCCATCCATTATCCTATTGAGACGGTGTCTTTCCCACGGCCAAAACTTAACAGATCAAAAACTTATCTAAAAGGAACAAATCATAAAAACCTAATAAAAATCAATACGGTTCACCTTGAACCTAAAAATAAAACAATTAAATGTGGTCTATTAAATATAAGGTCTCTCCCTCCAAAGACTTTGTTAGTTAACGAATTGATTTCTGATAAACAGATTGATTTGTTTTGTCTCACAGAAACCTGGCTACAAGAGGACTACGTTAGTATAAATGAGTCAACCCCCTCCAGTTATTCAAATTTCCACATTCCCAGATCTGTGGGAAGAGGAGGAGGAGTGGCAACTATCTTTCAGTCTGATTTATTAATTAGTCCCAGGCCAATTAATAACTACAGTTCTTTTGAACATTTAACCCTCAGTTTCCCTCATCCAAGCTGCAAAGCAATAAAACCTCTTCTGTTTGTTGTTTTGTATCGTCCACCAGGCCCTTACACTCAGTTTTTGGATGAGTTGTCAGATTTCTTATCTGATTTGGTGTTAAATACTGATAAGGCTATTATAGTGGGTGATTTTAACATCCATGTTGACACAGAATGTGATAACCTTAGTGTAGCCTTTAAAACTATCCTAGATTCAATTGGTTTTGCTCAAAATGTGCATGAACCGACGCACTCTCGGCTCCATACTTTAGACCTTGTTCTGACATATGGCATTGATTGTGAAGAATTAACAGTATTTCCTCACAACCCTGTCCTATCTGATCATTTTTTAATAACATTTGAGTTTAATCTAACTGAGTTCTCCACCCCCAAAAGAGGGTTCCATTATAGTAGATCTTTATCGGATAATGCTGTATCAAAACTTAAAGAGTCTGTCCCCTTTTTAATATCCTCCGTATTGCAGAAATGCCCTGCAGATAGCAGCAATGTTGTTTCTTCCAATTCACAAATAGATGTCTTTGTAAACGGTATGACTTCGTCATTGCGTTCTGCATTAGACAATGTAGCTCCCTTGAAAAAGAAGGTGATTTTCACAGGAAGCTGGCTCCTTGGTTTAATTCAGAGCTGCGTTCCTTGAAGCACAATGTTAGGAAATTGGAGAGAAAATGGCGCTCTACACACCAAGAGGAATCCTACCTAATCTGGAAGAACAGTCTGTTGTTGTATAACAAGACCCTTCGCAGAGCTAGAGCAGCATATTTTTCATCATTAATTGAGGAGAATAAGAATAATCCTAGATTTCTCTTCAGTACAGTTGCCAAACTTACTCAAAGCCACAGCTCTGTTGATCCATCCATTCCCTTAGCTCTTAGCAGTAATGATTTTATGGGATTCTTCATAAATAAAATTGATTCCATTAAAAATAAAATAATTGGCATCCTCCCAAACATGATTACCTCATCCTCAGTAAGTGAGGCAGCATTGGAGGAATCCTTAGAACCTGTGCAGTGTCTGAACTGTTTAAAAGCAGTAGAGCTTTCTGAGTTATCTAAAATTTTAGCTTCATCTAAACCTTCTACCTGTATGTTAGACCCAATCCCAACCAAGTTGTTTAAGGAGGTATTCCCTCTGATCAGTGGTCCTATTTTAGACATGATTAATGTATCCTTGGTAAATGGATATGTACCACAGGCTTTTAAAGTAGCTGTTATTAAACCTTTACTTAAGAAACCATCTCTTAAGTAAAGAGATGGTCTCTTGATCATCTTGATCAAGAGATCAAGATGAGTTAGTAAATTACAGACCTATATCTAATCTTCTTTTCTTATCTAAAATTCTTGAGAAAGTAGTTGCTAATCAACTATGTGAACATTTACAAAGTAATGACCTACTTGAGGAGTTTCAGTCAGGCTTCAGAGCTCATCATAGCACTAAAAAAGCTCTGGTGAAGGTCACTAATGATATTCTCATGGCCTCAGATAATGGACTTGTGTCTATACTTGTCCTGTTAGATCTCAGTGCTGCATTTGATACAGTTGATCACAATATTCTCCTACAAAGACTTGAGCATACTGTAGGGATTAAGGGAAAAGCATTAGGCTGGTTTAAATCTTATCTGTCGGACAGATTCCAGTTTGTTCATGTTAATAATAAATCTTCCTCAAACTCTAGGGTCACTTGTGGAGTACCACAGGGTTCAGTCCTTGGACCAATTCTATTTACTATATATATGCTTCCGATTGGCAAAATTATCAGACAGCATGGGATTAATTTCCACTGTTATGCTGATGACACTCAGCTATATTTATCCATAAATCCTGATGAATCCAATCAGTTACTTCGACTGCAGTCATGTCTTGATGACATCAAAAGCTGGATGACTTTAAATTTCCTGCATTTAAATTCTGACAAGACAGAAGTTGTAATCTTTGGGCCAGAGTCTTCAAAAAATAAAGTTCTTAATCAATCCCTTAATCTGGATGGCATTAACTTGGCCTCTGGTAATAAAGTTAAAAATCTTGGTGTTGTTTTCGACCAAGACATGTCATTTAAATCCCATATTAAACAGGTTTCCAGAGTTTCCTTTTTTCACCTCCGGAATATCGCCAAAATTAGAAACATTCTGTCCAGGAGTGATGCTGAAAAACTAGTCCATGCATTTGTTACTTCAAGGCTGGACTATTGTAATTCTTTACTATCAGGAAGTCCACAAAATGCAGTTCGAAGTCTTCAGCTGATTCAAAATGCTGCGGCAAGAGTTCTGATGAAAATCAACAAGAGGGATCATATTTCTCCAATTTTAGCTTCCCTTCATTGGCTTCCTGTTAAATCAAGAATAGAATTTAAAATTCTCCTTCTAACGTATAAAGCCCTTAATAATCAAGCTCCACCATATATCAGAGCTCTGATTACCCCGTATGTTCCTAACAGAGCACTTCGCTCTCAGACTGCAGGTCTGCTGCTGGTTCCTAGAGTCTCTAAAAGTAGAATGGGAGGCAGATCCTTTAGCTATCAGGCTCCTCTCCTGTGGACCAACTCCCAGTTTTGGTCCGTGAGGCAGACACCCTATCTATTTTTAAGACTAATGTTAAAACTTTCCTTTTTGACAAAGCTTATAGTTAGAGTGGCTCATACCCTGAGCTATCTCTATAGTTGTGCTGTGACAGGCCTAGGCTGCTGGAGGACATCAGGGTCTATTTTTCTCACTCTACTGATTTCTACTGTTCTTCAGTCTACTGTTCTCCAGTTTTGCATTGTATTACATTGAAATGACTGTCGTCATTTCAGCTTTTAACTTTTTGCTCTCTCTCTTTTTCTTCATAGTAGGTACACCTGGTCTGGCGTTCTGTTAACTGTGACATCATCCAGAGAAGACGGCTCACCCGCTACTACCATCTAATGTAGAACAGATTACTAGATCAATGTGTGCTTCTGTGCTTTTTTGTTTCTCTTGTTGTGTCTCTGTTCTGTCTTCTGTAACCCCAGTCGGTCGAGGCAGATGACCGTTCATACTGAGCCTGGTTCTGCCGGAGGTTTTTCCTTCCCGTTAATGGGTGGTTTTTCTTCCCACTGTCGCTTCATGCTTGCTCAGTATGAGGGATTGCAGCAAAGCCATGTACAATGCAGACGACTCTCCCTGTGGCTCTACGGTTCCCCAGGAGTGAATGCTGCTTGTCGGGACTTTGATGCAATCAACTGGTTTCCTTATATAGGACATTTTTGACCAATCTGTATAATCTGACCCAATCTGTATAATATGATTGAACTTGACTTTGTAAAGTGCCTTGAGATGACATGTTTCATGATTTGGCGCTATATAAATAAAATTGAATTGAATTGAATTGAAAAATGTTAGTTTAGATAATTATGCTCACTGCTAATGAAAATCCGTAATTTTGTTTCTCAGAAAACCAGAATATTACACAAGACACATTTAAAATAAACATATTTTTAATAGAGAAATGTTAAAAATAAAAAAAGCATTGCATTGCATATGCAGTCAGTACTTTGGCCCCTTTTCAAATCCACCACTGTATCTGTTAGACACATTTTTTAAAAAAAATCCTATTACTCATATTTTAAACTAGAGCTCCTGAAACCACTTATTAGTAGTTCTGGCATTTGTTGACAGGTTCCGGGTCTTTCTCTCTGGTTCAGTGTTGGTTTAGCACATGGAAAGGACTCCAGCTGTTGTCCACATGTTGTGACGCTCCCCTAAAATCTTCAATGAACTTTGCTTTACAATCCTTTCAAGGCTGCTCTTATCCATATTTCTTGTGCACCTTTTTGCTATAAATGCGTGTAATGTTTTCTAGATTGTCAAGAGTCTGATTCTCTGTGTAAAGGAAATATACAAAGTCCTCAAACATCTGTTTTGTTTCCTGTATGTGTGCTACAGTCCAGACTGACCTGGGGCCCTTATTTCTGGTTCCACATGTGGAGAGTGGCGACCTCCACTATCTCAGGTAGTGCCCCTAATTGATCTTTACTTAATATTTTTCCTTTATTCAAATGCTGGACGTTCGATGAGCTGTTGAATCTCTGTGGCAGTGTGCGACTACATGGGGGAGAAATTGGCCTCTCTGTTTGGCATCACCAGTCCTAAGTACCAGTATGCTATCGATGAGTACTATCGCATAAAGAAGGAGGTAGGAGCCACGCAGTGCAATTATTGTTCGCCACGTTAGAGGAAAGTCGCATGTTATAAAACGTTAAAACACAACATTTTCTATTCGGCAGGAGGAGGAGGAAGAGGAGGAGAACCGTCTCGCTGACGAGGCTGAGCGCACGTTCGCACCGCAGGGGAGAGGCGAGCCGGACAATCCTGCTGCGGTGAAGGAGCAGCCAGGAGCGTCTTTTGTAAACGTCAGCTTTGAGATGGAACCCGAGTCCTCACTCAGGAATCCCGATCCAAATAGAGTCCCGTCCCCTCTCCCGTCTTGAAAAACCCAAACTGATTCACACTCTTTACATTGCTGGTTAAACCTGAACTTACTCAGCTCCACGCACTAATTTTTATTTTCTGTTTTCTTTTTTTTTACGTTTATAACAGAGTAATTTAGTTATACCAGTGGAAGTGGCTGCACAAGCCGTCCCTGTGAATGTGACTTTAAATGTTGCATTTAATCTATGCAAAACTTAACATCAGCCTGGATATGAGCTCTTGGTTGAGACAGTGAAGTAAAAGCTGGGTTGTTGCTTTGCGCATCGATCTCAGTTATTTTTCCTCAGTTATAAGGAGTTGAAACGGACCAGGGTGGGTATGGATGTGTATACTTGAAAAACATTTGACCAGATTTGATAACCGTGTACCTTAGCAGGTGTGTCAACACTTTTTAGCTCATTGTCTTGTTTCCCAGACTGTCCCCAGGAAAGGCTTGTTCAATCCTACTCAGTAAAAATACCAGGATGGGGTCTGTTCAATCTGTAACAAGATTTAGACACGTCCTTTTTGTCAAAGTATAATAACAAAACCCAGGTTTTCCCAGCAGCATATTGCATCGTACCGATTAAAACAATTCTTTACCCCAAGGTTTGTGCTACAGGCATGTTTCAAGTAGAAACGCATTTAGAGCCTTTAAAGAAGATGTAACGGACCAGATGGTGGTTTTGATTTGGCAGATGTTCCAGATGAGTATGAAATATAAATGAATGGTGTAGTCTTGTATTTCAATGATGCCAAAAAAACAAACAGGACTCCTGAATGTAAAAATGCATTTAGAACCAAACAAGTAAAAAAAGGTTTCAAATTTCAACAAGATGTCTGAGACAGCTCCATGTGCTGACTCCTCTTCAACTGTGAACAAAAGGTCAAACACCGGTGTATCTGCCTTATTATAAAAGGAAATTCAAGTCAATTTATTTAAGAGCTTTACATTTGTATTATATTAAGTTTGGTTGTAATCCCAGAGAAGAGGATTTATTAGTATTTGATTACACTCCAACAGATGTTTATAAATGTCACTTCTTTACTTTGATGAGCCAGTGAGAGTCTGCAGACTTGAGGCAATATGTGACTCCAGGAGCTCTTGGAATCTGCACAGAATAATCTATTAATGTTAAAATATACTGATGGATATCAGTTTGTAGCGTCGACTGCACAGCTTGTGTGTTTGAGTGTCCTTGCTTTGCTAGTCTCAAGCTTCTTACTGCTGATATCACTACTTTGACAGGCTTCAGCTCTCTCAGGAGAGTTAACTCGAGTCATACGTGTTGCTGACAGAAACAAAAGTCCGAATTTAATCTTCCGCCTGAATATATTCTGATAAACGTCTTTGATTAATAAAACAACTTGGTGTCTTTGTGTGTGAAAAGAAGAAACTGCAATAGATTTATTTTTCCAACTGGAGTCTATTGTTTGCACATGTATATTTTCAGTTTTAATAAATTTTAAATAACAGAAGAGGTCATTATTGTCTCTGTTATAAGTTTACATCCATTAGAGAAATTATTGAGCTATTTTGGTGTGATTGTTTTCCTGTTATAAACAAAACTTGACTTGGGTGTACAAAATTAAATGTGATTCAAACTAGACATACAGGCTTCACAATATACACATATCCCCACTGATACTTGGATAATAGTCCCTCAAGAAAAGTTGCACCTTGACCTGCGGCCATCAACCATGTTGTGGTTTAATCCTGGCTGCATTTATATTTGTCCACTCATCTGCAGTGTTCATTTAGATCAGTATTGTTCTTTGAACACTACTGTTCAAAATTATGAAGTTAAAAGCACTTAAGGGATCAAAGAAAATTACATTTTCTTCAAATAAAAATCTAAGAACAAACTTCTGCTCAAAACATTTTATTTAAATCAACAAAATAGATTTTTGAAGACAAGTTCTCTTTAAATATTTGCACATTCAAAACACAAAAATAGTCCTTGACGACTTATTGTAAGACAATAAAAAAAAAAGAATTGGGTTGATTTTTTTTTTTTTTTTTGGGTTAGATGTTTTTTAGTCTCAGTTCAGTAACAAAAACAGGAGATAGATGACTCTTGCTATATTACTAAGTCTTGTTTTGGGTAAAAGTTGCCAGACATTTGTGGTTATACTACAAAAACAAAAGTAATGCAGAAACCTGGATAATACATAAATGAGTTTTTGTTGCAGCAAGCATAATTTTATTTTTACTTTCAGAAGGATTTGTCTGTAAAAATGTTGCCCTTAAAAATAAAAAAGCGTCCATCTACATCAACAGCTGGTGGACAGAGGCTAAATTTGGAGGTAGTCCTCATATGTTATATCGCATTAGTGCAATGCACCAGTAACAAGGGCAGTGAAGAAGGTCCACAGCATCATGCTACCACCACTATTCCTAACAGCTGAAGTTCTTTGGTTTAAAAAAAAAACTCACTTTAACGTCTCCAAACATACACTCAACGGTCCACTACATAAATCACCTATACAGTTGAATAAGCCAATTACTAGCATTTAAATAAAGACAACCTGAAGTTCAAATTGAGCATCAGAATAGGGAAGAAAGGAGGTTTAGGTCACTGAACCATGCTGGGTTGTTGGTGGCTTTAATTTTTTATTTTAGAAAATACGGATCCAAGATTTTCACAAACAATCATCTCTTAGGTTTAAAAAAAAAAGAAAAATGGCGCCTTAGCCAATAAGTCTGGATTTCAGCAACAGTACAGTCAGAATTAACAGTAAGGGACGTGTAAAGCATAGGTCCATCCTCAGTATCGAATAGTCCAGTGGTTCCCAAACATTTTTAGCCAAAAAAAAAAAAAAAAAAACATTGCTTTGCTCAAACTGGTTGCTTGAACTTGACAATCAGTTTCTTGTACTTCACTAACCTTCAAGGTCACCGGTTCTCAAACAGAGCAACTTTGGGATGTGGTGTACAGCAGATTTACATCATATACAGCTCAGCAGCACCTGAGAGATGCCTTTATGACAGTATAAACCAAAATCTTATGGGAATGTTTCTGATTCCTATATGCCATGAGGAATAAAAGGCAAAAGGGGTCAGACCCAGTACTAGCATGAGGACCTAATTAAGTGGCCAATGAGAGTGCATTGTTAAAAGCCCAAAATAAATTACAGTAATGCATATGAGTGGATAGAAGGTCTGACTTGACCAGTATATTCAGTAGTTTACTGTTGAGCTAAAAATAATAATAAAGAAAATCATAAATAAGCAAATTCACGGGTATTGTTTCTGCGCAGAGATGAATTAAGTAGTGGATAAGAATGCTGAACATGGCTGAACTGTGTACGAGTGTGATTAACTTAACTTTATGCAAATGGTTTCCTTACACAATTATTTTTACAAAGTCCACGGCCATTTTTTTATTCCCATTATTATTTTTTTTTTTAATCACTCGTCACCCACAAAGGAGACACAGTCTTGCTGGTGTATATCGGCATCCTCTTCAAGTGTCGTCAAGGTCAAGGGTATTGCTGCTGTCGTTGTCATTGGCGACCAGCACCTCTCTGTTCTCGTAGGTCCAGAATCCGTTTAGGTCGATCAGGATGCTGACCACGGTGTCTCCCTGGCAGCTGTTCACCAAATCCTGCAGCGTGATCTTGTAGGGGTCCTTCGGCTTCACCATGTCAAAGATTTCGTCCTGAGAGCAGACAGAGGGTTGGGAACTGTCAAGGTGCACATATCATCTTTATGGCCGCACAAACGGTCCGTGGTTGCTTTACCTTCACATCCTGGAAACAAACGGGCTCCTGGCTGTGCAGCTTCATCTGCTCTTGAATGGCCTGAGGGGCAAAGAAAAAAAAAACACAGATTATCCAACAACATAAAGACAATACAGATTTTTTTTTTAACACGTTGCTCTTTTTTTTGTGTTACCCTAAAAAAGTAGTTCAGAGAGAAGACATTCAGGTATCCCAGATTCTCCATGTCCAGGAGTTTAAAAATATACTGTAATGCTGCAGGCTCCTTCCGGTTTTCCAGGGCCAGGACAAAGTCCAGATATGTCTTATAGTCCTGGAAAAACAAGAGGATCGAGTTCATAAAGTTCAGCCAGACATCAGAGAGAGACGAGCTGGTTGTTGACAACCTTTCAAAATTAAAAACCACATAATTAGAGATGCACTGGTAAGACGTTTGTGACCTGATTTCAGGTCTTTGTAAAGGTTTTATTGGCCGACTTCTCCTTAAGGACTATGATATAAGAAGATAGAAGAGCAACATTCAAATTTTTTTTTCTAGTCTTCATTTTGTGAGCGTTTGTAAATTATTTTAATTAGGAGCAGAGGTAATATAACCTGACCCTAGCCAGATGGATTTCGCTCCGCCCATCTTCACTCACATCCAACTGGGACCTCTCCCATAGAGAGTGATTTCTCCAACCAGTTTTATTGTCCAGCCAATCAGGACGCAGGGCTGGCATTTCATAGATGTGACGTAGTGGAGAAGCGACCGTGACGTGAGACTGTTTTGATTCAGACAACAATGGCGGCTCGCATCGAGGAAGCAAGCGCTAACATTGATGCTGCTATTTCTTCCGTGTTGTCCAATCTGCCTAATATTGTTTCACTAAAAGAACATCAGAGAACGCCTCTGAAGGCTTTTGTTGGTGGAAACGAAGTTTTCGCCATTCTCCCGACAGGATTTGGCAAGTGTTGTTTTCCGGGTCGCGCCCGTGGCGGAGCAGTTAGCGGGAACCATGTTAGGAGGCCTTTAGTCCTCAACACGGTCGGCCCGGGATCGACTCCGACCTGCGGTGCTTTGCCGCCTGTCTTCCCCCCTCTTCCTGTCAGCTCACTGTCAATAAAACACGTGCCACTAGAGCCACAAACACATAAAAAAAAATAAAAAGTTTTGTTTTTTCCTGCGTCGCTCTCACAGCGTCACGGGTTAGCTTCGGTGTGAGTGGTTGAAATAGCACGTTGATAAAGATGAGATGACAGACAAGTGGCTTATCCAATCATATGCAAGGATTTTTGATAAGGCCCATCGTTCTGAAACGCCATTCCTATGGATCTGTTCCAGATGGATGAGTGAAGCTAGGCGGAGCGAAATACATCTGGCTACGGTCAGGTTAGAGGTAACATAAGTCCCTGTAAAATAAGAGTTTTTAAGAGTCTTTTAAAACAAAGGGCAGTTTTTCCGTTGCAGTTACAGTAGTGATTAGCACGGTCAACATCCATGAGCGCCGTTGTCAGTGAAATACAGTAGCGCTAACTGATTGAACAAAGGCTGCATGTTTAAGTTTCAGTGACAATCAACCTGAAAATCGTCTGATTCTGGTTAACAGCCGGTCTCTCTATACAACGTACTGTCTCAGGGAGCAGCTACAGCTTAATATTGTTACATACATAAACACTGTCCATCGTCAAAAACCCACAGGTGAGGTTTTGATAGGCAGGGTAGTCCTAAATTTAATGAACTCCAGCCCGACCGTCGTACCATTTCTCCATCGTAGGTGAGACACTCCTGAAACACTCTGTCCAGGAAGACCGACGTGAGCGTGGCTGTGCCGTAGCGGGACAACTCTTCTTTGCTCAACATGCCGTTGTGATCTTTGTCCAGGTTCAGATACTGACCTGTTGACAAGTGCATACATAAACACAGCTGGAGTTTAGGAAAAGCAAGACAACTCGAGCAAACCGTGGCACTAAAACATCGCCGCATTTCTCACCGTAGACTCTGAGAGCCGACGGGGCTGAGAACCAGTTGGACTCCTGGCTTTCCTTAGACAACTCCTCATCTCTCAACTGGCATCGAAGGGGAGAAAGCAGAGAAAACATTCAGGAAGTTTTGTCTCTACCACCAACAAAACGCTTTCACTATTTAACAGTCAAAGGGAAGCAGTAGCAATCATACCTCTAACAAGTCATCCAGGAAACTGCAGGCCAAGATATCCTGGATTTTAATCTTGCCTGTTAAAGGGGAAGTTACATTTTAGACGACACAGGATCATACGCACGATCTCCAACGATCTTCCTATTACGATCAAGCTGGTAGCATTAAGCAATGCATTAAAACAATAATTAAACTTAATAAACCTTTAGGTCAATATACTGGTTATAGGTTATGGGTCTTTTATGCTCTTCTCAGTCTTGTTACAAGAATAATGCTAAACTGGTCCAGGTTGGTAAATGTTGCTTATGTGGGAGATGGTTTACAGACTTTTAGAAGTTTGGTTAAAGCAATGGCGTGCCTACAGACCCTAGTAAAGAACTTTTGTTTACCGTTCTTAATTTAATTAAAAAATTTTACGTCCTCCTAACCAATTAGTGATACGGACGGCGGTTCAGAGACAAGATCAGACTCACCGGTGCGAAGCGGGTCGAGGAAGAAAAAAAACTTGCGGACCGCCGTACAGACGTAGAAAGAGTAGAAGGACTTCTCCAGTCCATCCAGCTGGGGCAGAGTGGGGATCAGCTCCAGGATGTAGTTCTCCAGATCCTACACACGCAGAGAAACATCAACACCCTTCTTTGAGGAGGAAACAAGAGAAACATTTAAATTCACTGGAGGAAAAAAAAAACAACAACACACGTACAGACTCCCTGAGGTAGCCTTGTCCTGCCACGTCATACAGACTCAGACCTATTCGGGTTTGATGCAGCCACACTAGAAAAGAACGGAAACGAGCAACAATTAATGAAAAGATGGGGAGCATGATCATTTAAACCTGAAAGGAGAATCTAAAAAGGTATTCCCAAACCTTTCCTCATGACGTAGTTAAAGAACTGCATGATGGATATGCGGCCGTACGGGTCACTGTGGAGCAGTTTGGCGTAAACTCTTGCGGTGAAAAAATTCCTACAGGAGAACAGGAAAATAAAACTGTGCTATTAGAAATTCGAAAGTCAGATTTGTCCATCCTCCAATCATACTTAAAGTTTTAGCCCTCCAGAACCTGGAACATTTACACTCCACTGCAAAACAGTTTCCTTATATGTTGTAGACTTTCATTTTCAATCATTTCATGGCTGAAAACAATACAGGACAACGACCACCTTTGAATTTAAAAGCTATACAACTCTTGATGAATGAAAAAAAATAAAGAATGAGATCTAGAATACAATATGCTGAAATCAGGTTCCTCTGTAGGGAGGCCTAGAAATAAAGTGGAAGCTCTATCATACACAGAGAGCTTAGAGTAGAGTCGCTGCTCTCCTACATTGAGAGATGCATGCAATCAGGATAGCTGTGGAGATTTTCTGAACTGTTTCCAGTAGAAGCAGACCAAGGAGAACTGGCTTAAGAGACTATATATTCCCTTCTGTCTTGGGAATGTCTTCGGATCCAAAAGAAGACATTGGGAACTCCCCTACTCAGCAAAGAGGACTGTTTGAGTGCAGATTTTGAGTTAGTTACCTACCTGCATTTTGGCCCCGCCTTTTCCGCGACCTGAAGGAAGGCTTCATAGTTGATCATCGCCTCTTCTGCAATTACTGGCGGGACCTGATGCTTGTCAAGCAGAAACCACAGATTCTAAAAAAAGACAAAACAGAAATGGAATGGTTAAAGGCAGGTCTACAGAAATTAAAATGAAATTTTGAGCTGAACTCTTGCATATTTTTTCTTTAAATACAGAACCTTCAAAACCCAGAAACTGGGATGGATGGGTGGATGGATACGTGTACAGATCGGTTGATGGATGTCAAATAGAAGGATGGGTTTGATAGATAAATTTTTTATTTTTTTTGTTTACCTGTAGTTCCTCATTGTCGAGCAGCTCTCTGCTTTTCCTCTGCAGGAACACAGCTCTGGATTCTTCTCTCAGTTTTTGCAGAAGAACTTCGTCTTCTGCTGGAAGCTTCAAAACAGCATCACAAAGGGGATCATTTTACTCCAGATAAGACTGCACCCCCTTAGGAAATCTAATGCAATTTGTAGTTCAAGTCATCTTTTAGGTCATCTTTAACAGATTACCTTGTAGTAGAACCGTGGAATGGTCTTGTAGGACTCATCTGTCTCCACTCCGCCTCTCCATTCTGTGTAGTATTTGGTGAAAAGTTCTGTTTCTTCTGCTTTCTTTTCCTCTTCGGTCCTCTCGTCTTAAAAAAAATACATAGTGGGGGGACATACAAATAATCAAAACAACTAAAATCAGACTTTTTAAACTCTCTGGTACGTCAACGTTAGCTCTCTCAACGTCCATTTACATAATTTTCTTACCCTTCTTTTTTCCGGCCAGCCTCCTTTTCAGAACATCCGACCAATGTGTCTCTTCCTCTTTAGCCATACCGACAACTAAGATTAATGTAAATCTGTTTTCTTCATTAAAACTGAAAATACAACTGGCTGACCGATACGTATCCAAACATCAAAGCTAGCTTTAACCGTCACTTCCGGTGAGACATTTATACTTTCACAATAAAGTAAAAAAAAAAAAATTTATCGCTGTGAAGTCCATGATTAAAGCGTGCTATGTGTATGAATATGAGGTTAAAAATAGACAAAGAGAATATATTACGAATTAGTTCTGTAATCTTATTGCATATTGACAACTAGTTTCTTAGCTAAATGCTTTTATTTTGAAAGTCTCCGCGCAGCACAGTTTCCAAAAATCCGAATTCTCCAGCGGCTTATAGCAAAAATAGAAGAAAACAGGATTTACATTTTGGACTCTGGTCTGGTCAGTTGATTTTTTCATGCAAGGCCTTTTTTCCTCTGGTTAATATATGACACTCATTTCAAAGGGTTCTTGATTATTATTATTTTTTGTGTGTCGCTAAATTTGTCCGAGGTACTTTGAAAGCAGCACGAGAAGCAGGTCTGTTGCTGATGACGAAGTTGTTATGCGACCTGAAAATCATGCCTGTTGGAGACAACTTGAACTATTTAGTCTCAATTTTTGGGGATTTTGGTTGCCGTGAGTCATTGTTATGAATAAATAAGAGTCACTAAAATTTTTCCGAATCAGTTAGATCTTGTTTTAAGCTATCGCTAATATTTGTAGGCACTAAAGGTTGTTTGTAATTGGTGTTAGGATCAGGAATGACCCATATAGAATGTGCATATTGTGTGGTCAGCTTTAGAATATAAAGCTTTAAGCATTTATATATCAAAATATTAGTAAGGTATTACTGTTGCTTCACATACATGTGAATGTTTTGCAGATTTACTCATTAAAACATGGCTCCAACCTTGTTATTGAAAGTCAGAATGTGTTTTGGGTCGCCACAGCTGACTTCCACAGCACGCTTTCTATGCACAAAAGACATTAAACCAAACATCGGAGGCCGAAAGGTGGACAGAAAGAACAATAGGCAGCCTGAAATACCCAACAGAGCTTTCAGACAGGACACAGAGGATGGGAAAAGTAAGAAATCTAGCATGCTGCCGCAGACTTCATTCCCCAGATCTGTTTTTGCTGCTGGGACGGCAAAGAGGACAGCAGAATTGATGAAGAGGAAGGCACAACTAGTCTCTGAGGAAGAGGAGCAACAGGACGGTGGACGTAGGACGGGTATAAAAATAGGTAAGAAGCCTACCCAATTTAAGATGCATCTTTTTACAACTCAAAGTTTTATCTATCTTATGACATTTTTGTTGTTGTTGCCCAAAACAACTTTATAGAGCGAGGTTTGCAACAAACCAAACACAGCAGATTATCCTCTTACATCATAGTTTTAGTTTGTTTTGCAACAACACTTCTCTGAAAACTATTCTCATGTCATTTGTCTGACAGTGTGAGCTGGCACAGAACTGGGTGATGAAATGAATGAATTGTAAAGGTGTGGGAGGACCTCAAAGGAGCTGTCCATTAGAACAGCACAAAAACATTGCAGAAATGCTATAGATATATTGATTGATTTATCATGAATGTCCCCACTGGGACAAAAAAGGATATTTCTAGTCTAGACACTAATATTTCCTTCACATTAATTTAAAGTAATGCTTCAATCTCATGGGTTTCCTAGTATTGCACACGCCTACATCCATATTATTTTGGGTTTGTGTTTCAAAGGAAAGCTTCAGCCTCCGGAACGACCTCTGTCTCCCGCTGAGTGGAAGAAGCTGAGGGAGTCTCTGGGAAACCCAGAACGTTTTGACATCCGGATGATGAAGGCACTGTTCAGCTCTGGATCAGAGCTGAATATCGCAAAGTAAGAGAAAATGGAAGCGTCTGTAACGTTTAGTCCAGTTTTCCCCTTAGGAAACAGAAATATTTGGGTGTTTGAGTTACACATCTCCACAATGCAAGTGTACTTTTCTCCCTCAGGTCCTTGCTGACTTTCGTGGCAGTGGAAATGGGCACGTTGTCCTATGAGCTGTTGCTCTGCTACTTGACACTTTGCGTGAGCAGCGGCCACGACGACGAGGTGTCTGACGTATACAGAATCATGCGTGGAAGTTTCCCTTCACTGGAGACCGGCGCCTCCAGCCTTTTTATCAAGGCCTTCAGCCGGACTGCAAGGTGGAAGGAAGCAGTCGAGATCCTGCAGGAGGTCAAGAAGGTAAAGAAGTACGTGCTTGTTTAGGAAAATGCTTTGGACTGGATGCTTTCCTTATCAATGTTTGATTGTTGTCATTTTAGGTTTATTCACCATCAACGCGAAACTACGGTGATGTTGTCGCAGCGGCGGTTTATCACAATGATGCGACAACTGCCTGGGGTCTGTACGACGAATTAATTGAAAAGGGACTGAGCCCTCATCAGGAGACCTGGGATGCTCTTTTTACAGGCGTGAAGGAGGGAGGGGGGGAAAAAGAAATGGGAGCCATGACTGAGTCAGAGCAGCATGAGAGGCTGCTGGGAATTCTCATGTACATGAGGAACAACCAGATCTATCCCCAGCAGGCCGTTGCAAACAGGATAAAGAGCTGGTTTGAGAGGTAAGCCGCCCGTAATAGAGAGGTTTCTCCCAAGTGCTTAAAGCATTTATCACCACTTTTCCCTCTTTATTTAAATATCTTCACGTTTTAGTCTCAGCAACCAGAAATGGACAGCAGCCTGGAGCAGTGCCACCCCAAAGTAAAGATACAGTTTACTACTTTTCTATTCAGTTACCTTTGTGATATTTTGTGCTATTTGTTAATTTTTATTTATTTATTTATCTTTTAGAGGTGTGTGTAGGTGTTGTGGGTCAGAGCTGGAATCTATCCAGCTGAGTGCTGAGGAGTATCAGGAACTGAAGGACAGAGTCATGACTGACGTCATTCAGGGGAAAGATGTGTTCAAAAAGACCACTCCTGAGGTATGCATTAACACAAAACAGGGTCTTTTAAAAGTTGTTTCTTGTCCTTAAAACTCTGAATTATATAAGGAGAGATGTTACATTAAAGAGCTTTTTAGTGTTTCTCTAAATCAGTAAGAAAAACTGGTCTTAAGCTCCAGATATTTAAACACCTGCAGTTTTTTGGTTCAGATATGTTTGTCTTACAGGAACATAATTAAACACGGGCCAGTTACCGATATTAATGTATATTAGGATTTTCAAATGAAAAAAATGAAAAAATGTCCAGTTATTTTGTTCCTGTGAGGGTTTAATGTCCTTTACAAGATTCCAGAGAAGGTGTCAGAGTGACCAAAGTTTATTTTCTAGCTTTGCGGACTGTAGAGTAAAATAGCGCTACGCCTCTCCCACCTGTTGTATTATTTTTGCAGCAGTGGGAATAGTTTTAGATTTTTTTGTAATGCAGTAAAAAAGTAAATAGATTATACTATACATTTTCCTGTAATCCTGTTTCTGTTTTTCTTTCTTTTTTTTTTTTACATATGAACTTTCCTAAGCTATGTAAAAGTTGTTCTCCGGAATCAGACTGGTCTTTCACTTCTTTCCAGTTCAGTATGTGACAATAGGCACATTTTGACCGTAGGGTGAACTTTTTTTTTTTTTTTTTTTTAAACTTCCTGCAACCTTCTTATCTACCTTGGCATTTTTTTGTGTGTGTGTGTTTCTGCTGCGGGTCAGGAAACCAGGCAGATTCTGTAGATTAGTTACCCTTGAGGCTGAACGAGTCCTCCTCCACCAGGACTACCGCTGTATTCTGGAGAGGCAGCTCTCAGCTCACCTCAATCTGATTGGTTCTGAGAGGTTATGGTTTAAAAGCCACAAATTGCCACTATAAAATGTGTGAAAATGTGTGGAGAGAGTAGTTTTTAAAATGACTGCACCAATCCCGACTCTCTGTAAGAATGGATAACAGGAGAACCCCGTTCGGGGTCACAATCAGCTATCTAAAGACTTAATTTATGACGGTTTAATGGCAGTAAAGTTCTGGGACTAAATTAAAACCAGTTTTTATGCAGAAGAATGTAATGAAATGATCCACAGATATTTAATGATTAAAGCCTGCAAGATGAATATGGTAGAAACAACAGTGCTACAAACTTGCTGCTGCCTGTCCGGTTTATTACACTGCAAAAAGGGAAATAAAAGTAAGTAAAAAATTTGGAAATTAGTGTATTTTTCCTTGATTTAAGTAGCTAAAAAAGAATATTTGCCAATGGAATAAGAGTTTTGCACTTAAAATAAGAACATTTCATCACCATTATCTTATTTCAAGTGCAGGATATCTAATTATCTTATTTTAGGGGTAAAAATACTCATTCCACTGGCAAATACTATTATTTAGCTGCTCAAATCAAGGGAAAATATTCAAATTTTGAAAAAAAGTTACTTACTTTTAGTTCCCTTATTGCAGTGTAAAACTTAAATTATTTGACTGATTAACAATCCTGGACACCTGTGATCTCATTAATCTGTATTCTTGAGCATAAATGCTGAAAAACACAATTATTTAAAATCTCTTGAAAAGACTGATTGAAGCAGCACTTTCTCTCACGGTCTTCACGGAGACGCTGAGAAAGGAAGTCCACGCTTCCTTTGATTAAATGTTTCCACTCAGTCGGCGGATTTTATCACCGTATTTAATTGTGAAACTCTGATAAACACTGCAACATTCAGCATAAGTGGCTGAGTTTAATTCTTGCGCTTGCAAATAAAAACAGAACCTCTATACAGAAAATCTAAACTACGGGGGTGGATAAACTAGGATATGATATCAACCATTCCGGAAAACCTCTCTGGTCTCTGATAAGGTTTCTGTAGTAAAAAGCAGAATCAGCTTTTTTTTTTTTTTTTCCTGGTTGACTCTGGATTGTATTCTGTTCACGATGAAAACGGACCTGGTGACCGCATATGTTGCAGTCTGGGGTGAGTGGAGATGTATAGGTGTCCGGCTTATACATAGAAAAACTCTATCAAACAGATAAACTGTGTCTGACAGCCATGTCTGTAGGAAACAGCAAAAAAAAAATAAACGAGGACCTAAAAGATGCCACATACATCTGCTAGAGGGCATCATTGGCACACAGACGCAACAGACTGCGTTTGATATCTGAGACTGACGTTGACCTTTTCATACTTATATCAATCTAGATCTCTGAAATGGGTTTCACTTTAACATGTGGTAACAGACTCAAGATGATTGCGCTCTGTCGCTGGAGCCATACTGGAACTTTGGGGTTTTAGATCAGTCGTTTGTAGAGGAATCAGGCTATTTGATGGATTTAGCAGCAAATGAAAGCACTGTCTGGAAGAAAAGCATGTAGTTTCTCTTTCAGTTATAAAACAGAATTGACCCAATCTATTTCTGCTTCTCCAGCAAAAAAACAAAGAGCAGCTATTTAAACATCATTTTAACACTTTGACATTAGGAAATTCTCCATTATCAATAGGCTTTGAATGTGGGATAAGCAAAAATGTTATATTATTATCATTCATTTTTATTTTTGTATTTAATAGCCAGCTTTTAACCTTATGACCTTAACATTTTTATATAAGTTCAAAACAAGTCTTTAAAGAACATGTTAAGATCAAGATTCACACAGTTGGTGGCAGTCAGTTTAAAAAGCTGCTTTTCACCTTTTCATCTTGGATAAGTGCATTTGCTAGAACTAGCAGTCTAAAATCCACGTAGAAACCAGAGGAAGTTTCAAAAATCCCTTTGTATGAACATAAGACTGTATTTTAAAGAATATTTTATCAATACTCATCAAAAATCTACAATTAAATTTAGAAGAAAATTAGTAACAGTTTCATTTAAATTTAATCAACATCTCTTTTTAGATTGTTTTTCCACTTGCTGGTTAATAAATTTCGTTTAAACAAAATAGTCCCATTTGTTTATGACAATTTACCTAACAGGCATACATCCTAGCAAGTTTCGACAGCAAAGGTAAATATTTACATTTTTATTATGTTTGTGTTCAGTGGAAATACTTGTGAAAGGTAGGTGAACAAGGCAGGAAGCTTTACATAAAATGAAAATTATATCATTTGCATGTATTAAATAAAGATTATTCACATCCATGAGCTAATGAGAAATAATTATAACGTGTGAAAGCTCAGCATATTTAAAGTGAGTCATTCAGCTTTAAATCTTTGCAAATACACTTACGCCACCAGTGTGATGGTCAGTGTAATACGGTCTTAAAATATAGATGTCTATATGATCCCTGCAAGAGTGTAGGGAAAGACATTAATGTGAAGCTCCTCATAATGTAGTTTTTCGATATTTTTTTTTAAACTCAAAATATCTTTATTAAGGTATTATGTAATTTACAAAAGAAAACAACAAAACAACCTGTTACATAAAATAATAAATAAATTAAAACTCAGAACCCACCCGTCACCCCAGAGAAGAGATCTGTAATGGTAAATATACACTTCTTGCATTTATACAAATGCATAAGAAGTAAACAGACCACCATAGAGGCGAATAATAACCTTTCCTTGCAGACCCACCCTAATGTTGGCTGCAATAAAGCTGAGTGTCACTTTCAGATTTAAAAGCTAGAGCTTCAAAGTTGGACAGACATAATCTCTTTAAATGCCTACAGATCAGGCATAGGATCAAGATCCATACATTAGGGAAATTTCCAAATAAACCAGAGGGAAATGTACTTGAAAAAATGTCTACTACTACTAAAACTAAAACTGTAAAACTACTACAAAAGGACTCATCTGTTGTGTTTATAAAGCTTTTATTGATTACTTCCCAACTTGTGAAAATTGTTCAGAAAGAAAATCTAAATGGGAAACAGACCAAAGCTGTACACATCAAGAAGAAACTTGGAACAGATTACTAAATTAATAAACAATTTTGGTGTCTACTAAACATAGACAGATTCAATTTAATATTTTCTACCGTACATTTTATACGCCACATAGATTGAATAAACTGAATGTTGGCATCACTGACAAATGCCAAAGGTGTAAGACATCTGTTGGGGATCTTCCTCATATGCTATGGAGTTGGACACTGGAATGATGTAATCCTAATAATATCAGAGGTTTGTGGACTTTATTTGGGTCTTGACCCTTAGATTTGGATACTTTGAGTTGCTGTGGTCCCGAAAATACTCCCTTGCAAAAAATATTTTGTTTTGCTGGTATCTTCTGCAGCAGAAAAGTGTATACTTGGAAAGTGGAAATCTACGAGCCTCCGAACCAGAAAAATTAGATCAACAAACTGTTGATAACACAGGAATATCTAAGGAGCAAAGCATGCAAGAATCTCCCATAACTTAAAGTTTCTCAGAAGAAGAAAAAAGAAAGAAAAATCCCTCATTCAAGAGCTAAAAAAAACTCTTTGATGCACTGAAAACAGCATTTACGAGTTGAGAAACTCGTAAGGGAGGAACATGAAGACTGACCACAGGAGTGATGAAAGCGGTTTCTTCGGGACTTGAAATGCAAAAATGATTTAAAAATAGAAACTTTTAGATAGGGATAGAAACTTTACTGCAACGTTCCCTTCATGTTTCGTATCGCTTGCCTAAATATAACTTCTGACTTGTTACGATCAGCGCAGCGCTCCGGTGACGAAGTGCATCTCCCACAGCTCTGAGTCGGTGGGGAAGCTGCCGTTCATGTTTTGCAGAAACCAGTTGTGATAACGACGCAGCTCGGTGGTAAATGCAAGCTCATGCTCATGTGTGTACAGATGTGGGAGTGTGTGTGCTTTTCAAGTAGCCATATTATCGCCATCAGCACAATGAGTTGGTCTCAGATATCAGCTTCGGAAAGTCCCGGGATAATTACAGCGGACTTTGTCTCTATCGTTCTCTTCCTTCTTTGTCTGCTCTCAGGCTCTTCTTCTTTTTTTTTTTTCTGTCCATCAATCATTCTCTTCATCTCAGCGTCCAGGGAGCAGCTGGAGCTGAGCTAAAGTTAAACGCATTTAAGCAGCCTGACAGGCCTTTCTTTTTTTTTTCCTGCTCACAGTTTATGAGAGGAGGAATATTGCAGTACTTTTAATTTTATTTTTTTTGCATTTTTAAGCTTGCATTTCGGACTGAATGCTAATGATACTGTGCAAACAGTTTCAAGTTTCAGGTCCAGGGGAATTCACAGCCGCCTATTTCCATATCGCTGCTATCTAAAAGTGAAAGCACCAAGAACGTTTTCACGATGGAGGTCTATTCTGAGCTTCGGCGTAACTTTCCTGTTAGGGTATGAAGCTGCACAGCAACAATAGAGACATCTTAATTTTAAATTATTTACATTTTAAATAACGTGTCTGATTGCCAGGGGGGTCTTGTAAATATTTGATCAGTCGGGAAAAGGAGCCATCCGACCGTCGGATGAGTGATCCCGCAGGTGGAGTCCAGATTCATTTCTGGAGTAAAAGTATGAACAAACCCCTGATGTTGCTGCTGTTAGCGAGGTTCGCAGTCTCTCTCTCTACACATTTTCAGTTCCCCTCCAGCTAAAATGGTCAGTTTCCGCTGTTGCAGTTTTAGCTGCCTGCTCTGCACAGTCAATTTCACCATTTGCAAAAAATAAGAAGAGAGAGACGCACTAAAAGCAAAACCACAAATGAAAAACAAAGATATTTATTCAACTCAAGGAGATGTCCGTAATTCATTTGCCTTACCGGGAAAACATATTTAAGCCCCACGTTTTTTTTTCACAGGTTATACTATAAATAATTTTAAATGTCGAGTTTAAATTAATCACTTACAAGTGGGTCTCAATACATCTCAAATATTTGAATCGAGCCACAAAAATGTATTGATTGCACCTGAGTACAGCACTCCTTCCAAAATACATTAAAAGCTTTTTCCCTCTTTTGTTGTTTATCCTAGAGATTTCAAGATATCTCTGTGGGAATGCTTTTGAGTTCATCAGAAGTGACCATGTGGTTGTTCTCTTGCCAAAACCTCCTTCCCGTCATCAAGGCGAGCCTGAACAAGCTGCACTGTTTCAGTGGTTTCCAAGCTCCGGTTGTCCCAAAACAACTGCTAATTCCAGTTAGTTGGACCATAGTGATTGGAAATTTTCAAATATCCCATTTTGAGAGTTAAAAAAGTCAAATCAAACAGAATATTTTAAAATTTGTATTCAGAGGTACCTGAAAACATACTTGAACTTTCTTCTTTCACGTTCTCTCGCTAAGCCTCTAAACCTCTTTTATTGTGACTTGAGGGTACTGAAGCTTGAATGGTCCTAATTTACCTAACCTGACCCTAGCCAGATGTATTTCGCTCCGCCTAGCTCCACTCATCCATCTGGAACAGATCCATAGGAACGGCGTTTCAGAAGGCTGGGCCTTATCAAAAATTCTTGCGTATGATTGGATAAGCCACTTGTTTGTCATCTTTATCAACGTGCTATTTCAACCACTCACACCGAAGCTAACCCGTGACGCTAATGAGAGCGACGCAGGAAAAAACAAAACTCTTTTTTTATTTTTTTTTTATTATTTATTTTTTTTAAATGTGTTTACGGCTCTAGAGGCACGCGTTTTATTGACAGTGAGCTGAGAGGAAGAGGGGGGAAGACAGGCGGCAAAGCGCTGCGGGTCGGAGTCGATCCCGGGCCGACCGCGTTGAGGACTAAAGGCCTCCTAACATGGTTTGTGCTAACCGCTAACCGCTCTGCTACGGGCTCTTCCCGGAAAACAAAACTTGCCAAATCCGGTCCTGGAGAAGAGCGAAAACATGGTTTTCACCAACAAAAGCCTTCAGAGCCGTTCTCTGATGTTCTTTTAATGAAACAATATCAGATAGATTGGACAACACGGAAGAAATAGCAGCATCAATGTTAACGCTTGCTTCCTCGATGCGAGCCGCCATTGTTGAATCAAAACAGTCTCACATCACGGTAGCTTCTCCACTACGTCACATCTATGAAACTCCAGCCCTGCGTCCTGATTGGCTGGACAATAAAATTGGTTGGAGAAATCACTCTCTATGGGAGATGTCCAAGATGGATGTGAGTGAAGCTAGGCGGAGCGATATCAATCTGGCTAGGGTCAGGTTGTAATTTACCTGCATTTATTGGTAAAAGAGGGAGGTTCTCGTTTTTGGGCTTAATGGAAGATATCAGAGCCCTCCTGTTGATCTTGACTCTCTGGCAATGTATGGCAAGCCCACGGTATCAAACCTTGGTTTTAAGACGGACAATGATTTTCATAAAAAGTGTATCACGGGAACTACGAACAAGATTGGTACAGTTTAAAATTTTAAAGAAGATATACTGAACAACCTCTAGGTTGCATAAGATTGGACTAAGAGACACCGCTACATGTTGGAAATACCAGCAGCATAGTGACTGCGTAGCCGTGCACTGATGTTCTGTTGGCACCTTTGTTTCTATTCTTCTTTTCCTCCCCTTTTTTACGTTGCTGCACGTCTTTTAACAGGAACACGTAAAAGGGACCACATTACTCTGGTCCTGGCTTCTCCTTATTGGCTCCCAGTGGATTTTAGAGTTGATTTTAAAATTATTTTATTTTTATTGTTCTAAGGTCTTAAACAACCTTGACGCGCCGTACTTAACAGAGCTTCTCTACTGGGGCCAAAAGTTATTAAACATGCAACCTTTACATTCGACAGACTCCTTTGCTGTCCATTTTTTAAAACTCATCTAAGAACCCAGAGACATGATTCTACCTAATCTGTGTTGGTATTGTTTTTATCTGTTTTCTGTGTTGTGTTATTGTGTTTTGTAGCCAGCTTCTTAATTTCTTATAGGGTTTTTAGTTTTATCATTTTATCCTTAATTGTTATTTTATTGTCTTTGATGTTCAAAGCGCTTTATAAAGATGACGATGAAGCCAGGACAGAGCTAGACTCTTCTCCCTGTTTGCCCTTCGAGTTTTTTGTTTGGTCTAAAAATACTGAATTCTGCAGAATCTTAAAAGATTGTAATCAGAAATGACACAACGGCTGCTGAAGTTATACAGAGTCCAGGGAAGCACGATGAATAAATATATGAAAGGAAGCTGGGTCCAGAGACTCAAAATGCTGAAATGCCCGAACAAGTACTGAGAAAACTGTGATTGCATTAAAAACGACTCTGGACATTTTGATGATGCTATTGTGTTTGGAGGCACAGAAAGTTGAAAGGGACTTTTTGTTTCCGGTTACTGAAATA
The DNA here is from genome assembly GCF_011125445.2 of Fundulus heteroclitus. Lineage (NCBI taxonomy): Eukaryota > Metazoa > Chordata > Actinopteri > Cyprinodontiformes > Fundulidae > Fundulus > Fundulus heteroclitus. Next base: position 17,391,108 of record NC_046379.1, read on the forward strand.
AAAATTTCAAAGCTGAACTATAATGGGAGTGATTCATTGTTTGGGCCTTCTGGGAATAAATGACAGCTGAAGAGACAATGGGCCGTTAAGTTGGGCTGATCTATGGAGCTCAAACCCCTGCCAATTATCTGTGGGGAATTTCTTTTTCAGCCTTTTGCAGATCTTTTAATCGGCATAATACCACATTTTAGCTTCAACTTAGAATAGATGAGTGTTAAAAAATAGCCTTTTCCAACACTCTGTAATCATGATGAAAACGGCGGATACCAGGAAAGAAGTGTTCAATAGTAACAAATGTGCTTTAATCTGTAAACATTCACCCTTAATTATGCTGCTGGCAGAGTGCAAGAAAGGCAATAGCTCATCTTCTCACTGAAAACACGTGGCTACATGCTCAACCAGGAGGAGGGATTGCTACCCTGAACCTTTTGTCTTCAGAAAGCCGTGTGCTCTGTGCGTTTCAGCGTGGTGCTGTCTATGGAAATTACATCCATGTAGTGTAGAGGGTCAATTTGAACATTAAAACATGAACTGTAGAAGAGTTTAAACTGGGGAGACGTAAACATAATCCTGGAATAATTCAACCAATCTTTCACATCCTCTTCCACAACTTTTCACTCAGAAGCTATCGAAATTATTGCCTGTCTCCCAGGGCAGTTTTCTGAGGTAGATTTCTACCTGCAGGATTTGTTTGTACCCTGCTAGATGGAGTGGAAACAATGTGGGGCAAGGATTGGCCCCAGAAAACCTTTCCTGGTTCCTGGTAAAGATTCTTGCAGCACACACCCTTTATACAAAAAAGAAATGCTGACCTAAGATTGTAGCATTCGGTTAAACTCTCCAAACTTTTGTTTTTTTGGATTTTCTTTCTTTCTTTATTTGTACTTCTTAATGTAATCCTTAGTATTTGTTAAACATTTTGGCAACCTGTACACAAGCAGCTTAATCGTTGCTGGATTTTTGGCCCTTTCATCCTGACAGAACTGGTGTAACTGGTTCTGGTCCAGGTGTGTAGGCCCGCCGCCTTGCTTACGCTCACCTTTCTCAGCTTCGGCCATACATTTTTGCTGGAACTGAGGTCAGGACGTAATGGGTTGCTTAAAAACATTGACTTTGTGTTTCCTAAAGCATTTTGTAACTGATTTAGAGCTGTGCATATAGTCTATTTATAGGGTTTATGCAACCATCTGTTCTTAGCTTTGTGCCCCTGTACTGCTTATACAGTCTGTTTATCTTTTTCATATATTATTGTGCATCCCCTGAATGCTCAATAACGCATCCAAACTGATTTGGGAAAGCCCTCCGCACAGATATTTTAATCTAAATTATAAGTATTAAACTATGCAAAAGGGATGGTAATGCTGCTATGCTAACTCCTGGTTAGCATAGCAGCATTATTATAGCATGCTAGCACGCTATAATAGTATTCAACTGTTAGCTTTTCTGTGTAGGCTTGCAGATGAGCTATTTTTGCAGCTTTCCCTTGGTTTTGTGGTCTGTTTTTAGTTTTTTTTTTTTCATCTCCAACAGCGTTTCAGATAACATCTACACTTTCATTTCTTTTGTTCTGGCGAAACATCAAAAGTTGCATTTGAAACAAATGGTTTCTCGCACCAACACGCCGATGCATTGTAATCTGCTGTCTTTATCTTCTCCTTTAGCGTCTGAATATATGCTTCATGTGTCATCGCTTTATGTCTATTTGTGTCTGCGTTCAGGAGCTGGAGCGCTTTAAAGTGTTTGTGAAGAGGAAGCCAGCCTTTGATGTGGTCATAGATGGGCTGAACGTTGCAAACATCAACAAGGACAAGAGCAAGCAGTCGGAGACGGTGAGAATACACACAGGTGCATATTCATTTAGAATGCACTAAATTAAAAGCTAAATATTTTTACAGGATCTCTTTCATGCCTGCTCATTTCACAGATGCACAAGCTTAGTTTTACCGTGTCGATTTTAGTGGGTTTTTTTTTTTTTCCCTCTCGACATTGGGGGTTTTCTGTCAGTTTCACAATGAATAACCCCGCAACGTGCGCATCTGCCTCAATCTTAGATGTGTGCCAGAACTGTCCGATACCTGATTTTTAAATCCACCTAACCTACTTGTCTGACTGCCCACATGTGTCTGTCTCTCTGCTTGTCTGTGTGACGCTCTCTTTATCTTTCTCACACATTATGTAGCTGCAGGGCAGGAAAGTACGTACAGATAAGACTGTTTCCCTCTACAGTCATCTGCTGCAGTTTGTGGGAAACCAAGATAAATCATGAAAATTAGGGTTGCTGAAATTTACATCGGGACCATAGGCATTGAGATTTTATTCAAATAACTTACTGGGTGAATGAAATCAGTGATGAGCTGTACGAAAGAAAAATGTAAATACCGACCGGCGCCACCAGACGTTTGAGCTCTCAAAGCAGAAAGGTTAAACGATAAAAAAAACGACACTTGTACGCTATTATTTGGGTTTTGTTTCAGGTAAGTTTAGGTAAAAAAAAAGGAAAGATCTCAGTACAAACATCTAATTCTTTAACCGGGCTGATGGATTTTGTGTTTATAGTGGCAAATAATCAGAAGGCAGGAGCTCTGGCGAGTGGTTCCTTAAATTGACTATATTGATTCTTACAAAGCTGAAAAATTATGGGATCATTATTTCAACTTCAGTCCTAAAACACTTTTAGAAAAATGCTTTTGAGACTGCTGAAAATTTAAAAACTTTAAAGGGGCATAATCACGTTAACCAAAAAAAGAAAACACAAAAAAAACATATATTCATCTTCAAATAAAACAATGTCGCAGAGAGATTGTCCTGATATTGTTTACTTGGACAAGTACCATTTTTTTTGAGCATGAAAGGAACTTTGCACCGGGCGGGATCAGCAGACGTAAACATTGTCGTGCCGTCTGCCAGCAGTACCGCAAAACTATCAGGCTGATATGTCTGAAAATTTGCATATGAACAAGCCTATTGGATGTTCTCTGCTAAAGTTATTTGGTCAGCTGACTTTTCCACTTTTTTAGGTGCATTCAAAAGGGAAAAAAATCAAAATTACATTATTTTGTAACCATGAATTGATCAGTTTTCCATCTTCACTTATTTGCAGATGGAAAACTGATTAATTCATGGTTTATACACCAAGATACAAATCTTAGACATGCCTGAAAAATCCACAATAGACACACATATGAGCTGCTGATTGACAGTGTTGCCCAGAATCTCTCAGAAGTGGAAGCCAGTTATTGTATAAATCTTGGTAAATACTCCAAATGAAAGCTGAAAGAAATTTATTGGCCTGCATTAAAGCTTTTAGCAAAGATTAACTGAGAACTGACCATGCAGCCTAATTCCAGAAAGTGATCACATGCCTCTATTCAACCAAAGCTTTGAACAAATGCAGATTTTTTTTTTCCCCACTTCATAATCTTGTCAAATTAAAGGTCAAGTAACATTTTCTTTTTATCCTTTAATAAGTTACTAATAGATGTAGATGATATTGACTTTTGGACAATAGATGATGTTGACTTTTCCCCCCAAAACCACCTTTGTTATGGTCTGATTAGGGAAAAACTGACAAATGTGTCTGGTGAAGTACTGCTGTCATCCACTCTTTCACACTATACCAGCAAGGATTTCTGGTCCTGAAAAGACAGTTTACTTTATTCTAAGCAATCTACATTGTTTACGTTTGTGATGGTTGAATGTAGAAGGCCTTTTTTTAGGCACACGTTCAAAACTCAGCATGTAGTCAACGACTTATTGCTGTGATGGAGACATGGTGACCTTAAGGTGCCACTGTTTTCTGCAGTTTCATGACTCTTGAGTTTTAGAGATTTTTTTAGATACCATAAAAATCTATCAGATTTATTTTAAAAGGATTTCTAACGGTGCCAATTAGTTGCATTAATTATTTTTTTTCTGCTAAATAAGTTTGCACAAATAATTGAGTCATTTTTTTTAGATTAAGATTATGCTACTGCAGTAAAATACTTTTTTTTGGGTTATTTGTACATCTTTACAAGGGATTCCAGTACATATGCGTGTCTGAGTGATTCTGGATTTTCTACCACAAAATGTTGATGTTGCATTTACCAACGCTTGTTGTAAATGAAAGTATTGTGTGTGTTGTCACAGTTGTTGGCAGTGGTGTCAGAGCTTGAGCGTCAGGCCCTCAGCATCCTGGTGCTGGGGAGGAAACACATGTTGACGGCTTCCAGAACCTGGAATAGACACAACATGAGCCTCATCCAGCAGAAAGCCCATTGCTTCTTTACGGATAACATGTGAGAATCTCCGAATGACAAAGCCACACATCCAAAAATGGACATATCGAGCCGCTGCAGGCTGTGTAAACAACATCAGGACGAAAGCAACTGGAAATAGATTGTTTTTTTACATGATTAAAATTATTAGTCACTGCAGTAAAATTGTAGCTGTTATCAGCTGAATAAAAACACGATCCTTTAATTGTCCAGAGGAACGGTAAAAACTCAAAGCACTACAGGATAAAACTTTCATTGACAAGAGACCAATCAGATGTTAGCAGAAGCTTTGAACTTTTTTTTTATTTTTTATTTTTTTTATTTCCTTTATTTAACCAGGTAAACCCCGTTGAGATCTGGATCTCATTTTCAAGGGGGACCTGGGCAGAAATCTGCAAAAACACTACAACCTGGTTACAAATATAAAAACAATAAAAACAATTTAAAAGCAGTGACACTGTTTCATACAAGCTTGTGGTCTATCTTTAAGAACCGCTCGAAATAAGTCCAATGAAATAGTTTCCCGACATCTTGAGCTCAGACTGGAGCTGATTCCACGCTATAGGAGCCAACACACTGAATGCTTTCTTTCCTTTTTTCAGTTCGAACACGAGGAACATGTAGAAGGATAAAGTCATTTGAGCGTAAAGCATGTGAACTACTAGATCTATGCAAAAGAGAGCTTAAGTAAGTTGGTGTTTATATATCAGGATCATCAAATGATTGTTTCTCCGAACACTTAAAGGAGGCCAATCAGCTTTTTCATACAAATCACAATGATGTGTCAAACGTCTACTACCAGTTATAAACCTTAAAGCACAATGATAAACAGTATTCAAAGATTTCAGACATTTGGTTGAAGCATTCATATATAAAACATCTCCATAATCCAGAAGTGGCAGGAATGTGGCTGCAACCAATTTCACGTGCACATTGCTTCATCCGTGCTTTGCACTCAAATGTGATTACAGCAAACATCAACAGAGAAAATGTCTGTATGTGTAAAACCTCCCCTGTTATTGTTGTGCTTTACCTAGAGGTTTACAGCGCATTAATTTGTACCTCACACATACCCCGCCTGTTAGATCTGAGGACGACCCGTTCCTGCTGTACGCCACTCTGCATTCTGGGAACCACTGTCAGTTTGTGAGCAGAGACCTGATGAGGGACCATAAAGCCTGCCTGCCAGATGGGCCAGCGAGGCGGCTCTTCTTCAAGTGGCAGAGGGGCCATCAGCTGGTGGTGGCTGGGTATGTCGTAGCTGGCAGGAGGGTTCGATTTCAAGTGAGTAGAACCACTGGGGGAAAAAATTGTGAGATCAAAGTTGTAAAAGGGATAAACATTGGGTTGATATTGTGTGATGTATCACTGCTGAATGTAAAAGTAATTAAAGAGGCTGTGTTGAAACTAGTCTTTCACTCAGAGGCACACTGACGGACTTCCTCTTTGTGTTTTATTAGAATATTCCCTGCTTTGACACCATTGTCCAGTCTACAGGAGATACCTGGCACATTCCCTATGATGACACAGAGGACAGAAGCACTTATGAAGTGCCACAACGGTGGCTGTGCCTCACCAGAAAACACTGAACAAAAATGTTTTATGCAAACATTTGTGTGAATAAAATATTTTAAACTGTGGACTTGTGAATAAAACATTTAACTCTCATGTGGGTCCTGTAATTAATTAATTTTGTGATTAATTTTGTGACTGTTAAAATTGTAGTTTAAAACATGAGGAAAATGGCAACTTTGCCCAGTTTTTTACTCAAACGTGAAAGTCTGATCAGTCATTCCTGAAGCAGTAATTTATCCTTACTTGATCGTGGTAAAGTAGATGGAGTATTGTTAAATATCAAAAAATGGATTTGACACATAAAACCATGATATGTGAAAATCAGAAAAACATTTCCAAAATGCATTTAAAGCAGTGCAAAGAGTATCTCTTACATTTTCAAAAGAAAATATAAACCATTATGGTGCACTAGGCTCAGTATTGGTCTGCATCTTTTTAGTGTTGTATTTAACAATTTTTCATATTAGAGGACTGGTGCAGGGGTGTATGCTGACGATCCAGTGTGGTACATGGCCAGTAAGAGCTAGACAAGTTCTAAACAACTGTCTAAACATTTTGAGTGTATTTAAAAATCAGGTTCAATAAACTTTTTGAAGCTTTCACTTCGAAAAGTTTTTTTGGCTTACATCTAAAATTTTAAAAGAGAATCCAACATGACATACATTTTATGGATAAGAATTTCTGCCCTTTTATTATCTGTTGTGTTGTTACTTTCAGATAATCTAAAGTTTAGACTATCTGCCCTTTTGTTCTGAAAGTATTGTCACCCCCCCCCCTCCCCCCAAAAAAAGAAAGGGGGGAAAAACAAGCAAACAAACAAAATAAATATATAAACTTGGGCGATAAAGATTTGACCCAGGAAAAACCTTTAAAACACAATACTGCAATGTTTTTAAGAAACTATTTGATGAACTTTGAACAGTTTATCAAATGTTAAATTTATTTCTTGATATTTTCACTTTAGTTTTATTTATACAGTGCCCATTCACAACTCATGTCATCTCAAGGCATATTACAAATTAAAATTATATTTAACATACTTTTGTGGTTCCACAAAGAGGCACTGCTGTTGCAACTTGTAAAGCATCCAGTGGAAATGAGTGGATTCTGACATTACTTTAGCTTTATGTAAAAACACCATCTATCTGTCTGTGATCATCAGCAATTTACATTTTAACTTTAAAAGTTTTTTACTCACTCAAGACAAACTGCCGCGGGTAGATTTGTAGTTTTAAAGTTCTAATACGTAAATTCCGGGTGGGAAAACTACAACTGCTCCCGGTTTGACCCGGATAGGGAAGTTGTCGTACAACCACTTCCGGTTGAGAAATTCCTTCCATGTTTTTGTTTCTCCTGCCTGCAGTTTGGTTTCAGTTTAATTCACTTTCTGTTTTTATTTAACCTCCCCGATTCCCTGCCGTCATCATGTCCCGGGGGTCCAGTGCGGGGTTCGACCGGCACATCACCATCTTCTCCCCGGAGGGAAGACTTTACCAAGTCGGTGAGTAAAGCCTGGGAGAAAGCTGCTCAGTCATCACTGCTGACAGGCTGCTAGCATCTGCTCTGTGTTGTATATCTCGTTAGAAGGGCAAATATCAGCAGAACAAATATATAGTTAATGTTTGGTTCATTAGAGCAATATACATGTATGCACATTTTTCAGCTAAGGTTCATTGTTTTCATGCAACAATAAGTATTTACATCCCTGTTGTCTTGCAGATTTTTTTTACGTTTTTTTTTATTTAAACACAAAATGGCCCTATTCAGTTGTAAACATTTACTATTTTTAACAGCTAATAATTGTAAAGTGTTTTCCCTCACGTTAGTTTCATATATATATATATATATATATATATATATATATATATATATATATATATATGTATGTATGTATGTATGTATGTATGTATGTATGTATGTATGTATGTATATATATATATATATACAGTATATAAAATAAGATAAGCTTTATTGATCTCACAATGGGAGAAATTCATATATATGTGTGTATGTATGTATGCATATATATGTGTATATATATATATATATGTATACATATATATGTACATGTATGTGTATATATACACACACACATACACACACACACACACACACACACACATATATATATATATATATATATATATATATATATATATATATATATATATATATATAATATAATATATATATATATATATATATATATATATATATATATATATATATATATATTTATTTTCTTTTTTTTGTGCATGCTGCAGAGACACCTGAATTTCCCCACTAATATTGGCTTTTCTTGAATTGTTGCCTAAAAACATTACTAAAATTTATTTTTGAAACATGCTACTTATCAGAAGATGCTTAAATAGGTAAGAGTTGTGAGTTAGGAGTCAACAGAATGCAGCTTCATCCCTTCAGTTACCATTCAGAGGGCTGTAGATAAAAGAAATGTCCCAGGATGTTTAGACCAAAACAAATGAGATAAAGAGTCCTGAACTTTTTTAGCTTCATGTTATCCTAATTTAAAAGCTTTAATTAGCTGTGAAAGATTGTGCTAACTCTTTTCTCCTTCCATCCTTCTTTAGAGTATGCCTTTAAAGCGATCAACCAGGGAGGAATGACCTCTGTTGGCATCAGAGGGAAGGACTGTGCCGTCGTCGTCACTCAGAAGAAAGTTCCTGTTAGTATGAGCATACGGATGTTTGTGTTCCTCTGTTGAAAATGCTTTTTGTTAGCCTTCTAAAGAGCCCGAGTGTTTGGTGTCTGTTTCTCTGAGCCACATGTTTCCTCGTGTGTCTGTCAGGACAAGCTGTTGGATGCTGCCACCGTCACACATCTGTTCAGGATCACAGAGAACATAGGCTGCGTCATGACCGGCATGACTGGTAAGCAATTGAAGGGGCTACAGTGCCGTGGAAAAGTGTGGAAATCCTTGAGCTTTGTCAAGTTTTGCCTCCTTCAAACCAGAAATGTTAATGTGTTTTGTCAGGATTTCAAAGAAGTGAAAGAAAAATGTATAAATGGTTTGCTTGTATACATTATTATGTGGTGTAAATGTTTTTTTGTTTTTTTTTCCAAAGAAAAATCCAAAAATTGTGGTACGCCGCTATTATATGTTGACCCTCTGATTCATTACTTGGTAACACCTTTTTCTGCCATTACCGGCAGCACGTTTATGTGGGTATGCGGCTGTGCATATTATATACAGACATTGTTCGTCTGTCTTCTTTTCAAAATGGGTCAAGCTCATTCACTGGATTGAGGGAGTTTGTGAACATACATTTTTAAGTATTGGTCCAGATTCAGATTTAGATTCAGATCTAAACTTTCACTAGATATTTCTAGCTTCATGGTTCCATGAACAGACACTGCTGCAGTAACTTGTATAACATGTGTATGCAGCTTCCGTGTATATATCCTTTAACTTCTTATTTTAAGCAAGGCAAGGCAAATTTATTTATATAGCACAATTCAGTACAGAGACAATGCAAAGTGCTTTACATGATTAAAATATAAAAGCAAGTAGGGATAGAATGTAGAAACAAAAAAGAACATTAAAAACAGTAAAACAGTTTAACTGGAACATTCAAAGGCAATTTTAAACAAATGTGTTTTAATCTCGATTTAAGGGAACTCAGGCTTTCTGCACTTTTACAGTTTTCTGGAAGTTTGTTCCAGATAAGTGGAGCATAGAAACTAAATGCTGCTTCTCAGTGTTTGGTTCGAATAACTAAGAAATAAGAATACATTTTACTGTATTCTTATTTTTTGTCTGCACCATCAACACCAAGTCAAATTCCTTGTAAGTGCAAACCTACTTGGCGATTAAACTTGATTCTGATTCGCTAGGAATTTGTGAGTTGTGGCCTAGTGGTTAGAGCAACTTTTTAAATTTGTCTGCATCCTCCATCCCTTCAGCTGACAGCAGGTCTCAGGTGCAGAGAGCACGCTACGAAGCTGCTAACTGGAACTACAAGTACGGATACGAGATCCCTGTGGACATGCTGTGCAAACGCATGGCCGATATCTCCCAAGTCTACACCCAAAATGCTGAAATGAGGCCACTTGGCTGCTGTGAGTAATATGCATATATGTACAAGTTTTTTTTTTTTTTTTTTTTTACGTTTTTAGACCTGTATTTTTGGTGTTGTGAAGCTAAGAGCGGACCTTCCAGAATTAGATGTTTTAATCCGAGGCTGCGTTCTTCCTGCAGGCATGGTTGTGGTGGGCATGGATGAGGAGTTGGGCCCACAGCTTTATAAATGTGATCCAGCGGGCTACTACTGTGGCTTTAAGGCCACTGCAGCTGGAGTCAAACAGACCGAAGCCACCAGCTTCCTGGAGAAGAAAGTCAAAAAGAAACTGGACTGGACCTTTGAGCAGACAATAGAGGTAGAACATGCTCAGATACAACCACATGCAAAACATTGTACAGATACAGTATGCACATCCAAGTAATGGAAGGAGGAAACGTTCTTGGGCTTATTTTTATTTTATTTTTATATCTTTTAGGAGACTGGGAAATCTGGTATTTATTTTTATTGCATTAATGAGTTAATAAGCCATTATAAATCAGGTTTTCATAGCACTGGCTTCCGAAGTGGATGCAAGCAATTCAATTCAATTCGATTTTATTTATATAGCGCTAATTCATGAAACATGTCATCTCAAGGCACTTTCCAAAGTCAAGTTCAATCAGATTATACAGATTTATTAACATTTACCAAACTGTAAATGTTAATAAAATGCTACATTTTATGAAACTGATGCAAACAACTCCAACATTTCTCATGCCCGTATTCTCTGGCTACAGTAGAACATAGGAGCAGAGTCAGAATGATGAATAAGTTTCCGCTTTATACCAATAATAAGATGCTCCTCAACTGGAGAACAGAACAATAAGTATTTAAGCATAGAAATACAAAGAGCTTCACAGCTGATGAAACCAGCTCCTGGTACTGTTTGCACCTGAGCTCTCCATCCTCACACAGATTCTCATTTTAAAGGAAATCATAATCCACTCACTGGATTAATCATTGAACGATCAGGGACTGTCTCCATGCCCTCCAGAGGTGGCACAGACCACTTCTAGTAAGTTTCTGATTCTGCCCTCAGGCCTAATGGAAACTCTCCTGATGGTCAGCTGACCCATATTTATGCTAAGGATCTCCTCCTGGATGACTTACAGTATCTCACAAAAATGAGTCCAACCCTCACGTTGTTGTAAATACTTTCATTACGTCTTTTAATGGGACAAAACTGAAGATATGACACTTTGTAAAGTAGTCGGTGTACACCTTGTAAATTTACTGCAGCCTCAAAATAACTCAACACACAGCCATTAATCTCTAAACCGCCGGCAACACAACAACTTTGCCACCGTGTGCTGCAGCTCTGTTTCAAGGTGTTGGCAATCTTCTTATAGCCTCGGCCAAGATGAACGTCCAATGACCCGGTTGAGAGAGTGGAAGAGTAATAACGGCAAAATTTAACACACCTGCTCCCTATTCACATCTGAGACATTGTAACTATGAGTCACATGACACTGGAAAACGGCTAAGTGGGCACCATTTTGACTTTTTGACTCAAGGTTGTACTCACTTTTTTTCCCAGCGTTTTGGACATTGATGTCTGAGTACTGAGTTATTTTGAGGGGACAGCAAATTTATACCATTTTACAAGCTGTGCACTGACTAATCTACATTGTGTCAACGTGTCATATCTTTAATGTTGTCCCATGAAATGGTTATGACTAAATGTTTACAAGAATGTGAGGGGTGGACTCACTTGTGCGAGATACTGTAGCTTATGGGGTAAGATAACTTTCAAAATAAACGTATGCGTAGGTCTATGAATTCATAAATTTAAGTCAATAAACGTGAATAAATTTAAGATTTGCATTTGATCCTTGTCATGTGACAGCCGATGTTTCATCAGATGTTTCATCTGTTAGAATACCAGTTTACAAGTTACAACTTTGTCACAATACATACAAGTACAAATCACAAATGTACGAGTACAAAGAAACTTTTACACACATCCCAGCTGGTGGCGGTAATGTACCTGAAAGTTGTTTACCAACCACCATTATACAAGAAGAGAAAGAAAACAGAATTTGGGCTCAATCCGAATAATGCAGTCAGTAAGGAAGGAGGTAGGAAAAGTAGCCTGTATTCTCCCTCCCACGGCTATTTTAGCCTAGGAACTCCGTGACATCCCTTACCGGCGCTAAGAACCCTCTAGGTATCCCACAATCCTTTGTGTGACGTCATGTATGAGCACAGCCCCCTCACAGAAATCAACGAAGATGTCCGGAGAGAGGCGATCACGTACTTTGTAGTTCATTTTTGGAAGGCTGTAGGATAACTCGCGTCATTACATGAGAGTTTCTCTCATGTAATGACGTCTGAGTTAAATTCTCCAAAGCTCCTTTCTTCGCCCTGATAGAGTTCTTACTTTTGACCCCCTGAAAGGTCAAGGAACAGGAGCTAGGAGCTGTTGTTAAGGGTTTTTGGATGGAGCCTTGTATGCTCACAGATGAAACATCTGATGTCACATCTCATTACTGCCACCTACTGGTGAGGAGTACAACAGTTTCATCAGGAGTTGTAGATTCGTACTAAATTTGTGACGAGTACTTGTATTGTTGCGAAGTTGTAACTTTGTACCTTGTGTTTGTGACTTCTTAGCTTGTTTTCTCAAAGACGAAACATCTGATGTCACACGTATGTGTGAGTCGACAAGGGACAAATACAAATCTTACATTTATTCATGATTATTGACTTACATTTACAAATTTAGACACCTACACATACGTTTTTACTGAGTTATCTCACCCCATAGTAGCTCCTCACCTTATCCCCAAAGCAGATCTTGGCCACCCTGCAAATGAAGCTTGTATAAGATCCTGGGATCTGGGATCATGAACCATACCACATAATTAAGGATGTGAACGTAAATGGACCAGTGAGAGCCTTGCCTTTTAGATCTGATCCTATGTCACCAACACGGCTCATGCAACACCCCGATGCTCGACGTTTTATGTTAAAGATGCGGTGTACTCATCATGGGACTGTAAAATTTCCAGAGTAAAGGCATTTCAAAGACAAGTAATGCTGGTCACTGACCTAATTTAAGAGCTTTAGAAATAAGATAAATAATATGAGGATATTTAGGAAAAATTCTGTATTGTTATTTTATAATTATATTATTATTGTATGACTTATTAGTATAAAGGTGTAATCTTTGTGAGCTGCATTACTTCTAAAAATTTTCTTCTTTTCTAAAATCTCAAGATCTCTGCTTTTTATCCCAAAACCAGACGGCGATTTCTTGTCTGTCCACCGTTCTGTCCATCGACTTCAAGCCCTCGGAGCTGGAGGTGGGAGTCATTACAACTCAGGAGCCTAAATTCAAGTGAGTAAATCTGCACCACAGGGATAAATTTTATGTTTTTTTCCTGCCGTGAACAGTTCTTACTTTCTGACTACCGTAATTTTGTTTGTGTTTGTACTTCAGGATTCTGTCGGAGTCGGAGATCGACGTTCACCTGGTCGCTTTGTCCGAGAGAGAGTGAGGAAGAGCGGGGAAAACCGGAAATCTCAAATAGAAGGAAAAAAAAAGAGGAGCTTCTTTAGTCTCGCTGCAGGGCGATTTTAAAACACAGGGAGATCAAATCTGGACATTTTGCTGCAGGTTGGGTTGATTTTTTTCCACCAGCTGCACTGCCTTTTTTACCAACCTCCGTTCTTCCAGGTCATTTTCTAAAATGCACCTTCCACTTATTGACCCCCGTCTGCATTTTCACTTTTTAAATCCCGACTGCAGCTGCCTTTTTTAAAAAAAAATTCAGGACTTTCAGGGTGGTGCTCGTAATGACATAGAAGTAGACCAGACTCAGCACGGTTTCATTGTTGGACACGATTACATTTAGTAACACTACAGCTGCAGAACAGCACCTCTCAGTTCTGGTGGTTTAAGTTTTACTCAGGATCTTCGTCGCTTGCGACCTCTGGAGGTTCTTCTTCACCCTCCGGGAGCAGCCGTGGGAGTTTTTCTGTCACCAAAACCGTCCTCTCGTCCCCCGTCAAACTCCGCTCAGGACAACAAGGACTAACTCATCATTCAGTTCTCTCCTCTCAGCTGCAATCTGTGTTGTATGCTGCTGCACTTCTATTAAATGCAGTGTTTTTATTTAACTACGGAGTCTTCACGTTTACTCATTTGTTTGTTACGCCGAAGTTCAGCTGCGCTCAGTCTTACGGGAAAGGTTCAGGCGCCGTGCTGCGGTGACTCATTTTCAAAAACGTGCGAGATGAAGTGAATCTCAGAAGTGGACCTTACACTCATTTAAAGCGGTGAACACATGGGTGCGTGCTTATGAATCTGCATACCCCCCGTTTTTATCCGACTGTGGCCACACGTGGTACCTTTAGCATCACGTTTGAGTTTTTGCAGCCAAATGGGATATTTAAAGGCTTGAATAAACACGGGAGCATGCCGGTTTCTATTTTAATTCAGACAGTTCGACTAATTATTAAACGACAAACTGGCTACAGAGTACTATATAAAATGTTAGCAGGCCTTCTAAATTTGTCACATTCGGAAAATAACCCCATGATTCGGCTTGGTTGCTGATAACGTCGAGGAAGGGAAGACATCAGCAACCATCTTAGATGCCTCCCAAATGTGTTTCAGTTTTTTATGATTGGATGCTACATCTTTGCTTGTGAAAAATTATTGCAAAGCTTAAATGACTTGCAAAAAAAAAAGTATCAGTAGTAGTAATAGTAGTTAAAAACAAGTCGAGCATGAAATCCTTGCTCACGAAGGTATTTGGGAGGTCGCTTCTTCAACAAACACCCAAAGCTCGTCTCAAACAGGGTCATCAGCAGGACAATGATCCCAAACATGGCAGCTAGTCTGCAACAGAATGGCTGAGAAAGAAAGCTGTTTTAATGGCCCAGTCAAAAATCCAGACATCCATCTGGACAACCTTTAAAGAGCTGTGCAGAAACGAATGCCTGGAAGCAGGGCTGCAAAGACGAGAGTAAATTTAAAGTTTAAAGATGGTTCTACAAGGTTTTGCATCACAGTCTACTTTGTTTTTTCTTTCATAGCTGCAAGTCAGTGAGAGATGAGCATTTGAACTGTTTCATAATGTGACCCAGTAGTTAAATTTTTTAAAGTTTTTTTCTAGGTCATTGCGCCAGAGCTTTGAAAACCGGAATGTCATGAGCAGCTGAAGTGTTTAGTTCCTGGGAATTTCCTTTCAAATCTCCCGTAGCCACACCTTCTAAATTAACTTCCTTATTCAAATGACTGAGCAGTTAACCTGTATTCACGTGCACGGGCAGAAAAATTCCCAAAAACTCTTATCTGATTTTTTTTTTTTTTTTTTTAAACAGACATGAGGGACAGTCAAAGCTTGGCTTCCACTTCCTCATTCACTGGAAGTGAGCTGTCGAGCAATCTCCTTTTAAATATGAAAATATAGGCTGGCTGATCAGAAATGACTCTGGGCTCAGCCGTCATGCCCCGGTGGAGGCGATGAGGTGACCGGACTCAGACAGCAGGAAGATGGCGGATGGGCAATTTCCTGCATAATTACAGCCTTGTAGTGTTAGTCAGGCGCTGCTGATTACATGTTGCCTTTTGCGACTTGTGGCGTTTTTAGATTTTTACGTCTTCAATTGTTTACTGAGGAACAAAAATAAAATACTTGTGCTTTAAAAGGCCTTCAGTAGCAAATACACAGGATTTATGTGAAGAGCCATTATGCTGGTTATCAACTCCTAGATGAAATCCTGACTGATTGGGACCCATTCTTGTTATATTCGTGCTTGAAGTTGATCACAGTCTGTCACTTTCTGTTTAGCCGCCTGCTTTCGTGGGAAATGATCACAGGCTTTCCATGCAATTAAAACCTCACAGGTCCAAACAGTCTGGTGCTTGTGACACAGTTCTCCATCAGGCTGAAAAATACCCATTTCATCAGCAAATTTCCCCAGGGTTGTTGGAAGAAGTTATTCTTGGAAGGCATTTTGATCCCGTCCTTTAGTCATGGCAGCGATCTGAGTCTCTCTTATTGTCATTCGTCTTCTGCCGTCCATCCTTGTACGTCCCGCAGTTTCAGCCCATCCTGTCTAAAGGCTGCTCACCCATATCTCCACATGCACACAAACGGACCTGCTGCCACTGCTGCACAAGCTCTGCCTTGGTGCTGATACAATTTCCTCTGATCATGAAAACTTCTCTCAAGTGCAATATTTTTTAGCAGTCTCCTGAATGCAAGGCTGTTTCGTTGCAAAGAAATGACGGCTGCATGCTTTTATCTCTTAATAAGGTTGACTGATTTCAGCGTCACCTGTCCTGATGAGACTACATTGAAATGAAATTGTGCCATAAACACAGTGATGTAATTAAAGGAGACAAGGCTTTTGCTAAGATTTAGTTCTGGTCTCTGCACAGTTGAGGGTTAAGCTCTCTTTTTTGTCTAACTTAAAAACACATTTTAGTCATGGTTGGAGACCAAAGCCAAAAAACCTGGAAAGGTCTCGATCGGGAATACTTAAAATCCACATTTAATCTCCACGCCACACAGACACATTCACAGGACTGAGGTCTGAGGTGTTAAATACGAGTGTTTTTAATTTAACTAGAGCGCGCTGGAACTGTTTTGCCATCTCACAACATATACACAACCTCCTAAAACTGTACACATTCACAGCTTCCATTAAAAAATACATCTTCATATACACAGCATTTACAGTATCATACAAACAGAGCTGGTACGGGATCTGGAAGTGTCCCACAATGCGATCCTCTCACACAGCAGTCTCATTGCGATCGTGTGCGTTTTGCTCTCCCGCAGGTGGCCAGTGTCTTGTTCTGTGTCCGGAGCTGCCAGCCCGGCTCGTCCCGGCAGCACGCGAGCTCCGCCAGCCGCCGTCACGCTTTGCTGTCGTCCTCCCGGCACGGCGTCGCAAATGAATCATACACGTGTCGAGCTGCGCCGTTCTGCGACTTCCTTGTTCTCGTTTCTCGCTAATGTCCGTTCCACTGAATGTCATCGTACATTCCCTGCAGACACGACGGCGGGAAATAAAGAGTATTACTCAACCAGCTGGAATTTTTTTAACACTTCGTTTAATCGCGCAACGTCATCTATGATTTCAACACACCTCTACGTCCGACTCCTCCGACTCTTCTCCGCTGTTGTCCGATTCGGAGAGCTCTCTCAAGTGCGGATGGGTCACCGGGAACAGCTCTTTCTGGATGTCGCAGTTGTCCAAACCGTACGTGAGGTGGAAGGGAGTGTAGCCCCCGGAGGAGAGGAGGTTGGGGTCTGCTCCTTTCCGCAGTAAGAGTTTGACCAGAGCGAGATTCTGCTGGTCCACGGCCAGGTGCAGCGAGCTGCGACCATTGTGCTGCTCCTGCAACAGCAAGGACGTTGTATTAAAACCAAAATTCCTACATCAATGCAGCTTCTCTGTCTGGATGAATCCGGTAAAAGGTTGCTTACTTTTGCATTGACATCTGCTCCAAGATCGACCATCTTCTCCACCAGCGAGAGGAACCCGTGAACCGAAGCCAGGTGGAGGCAGTTTTGACCTGCGCCAAAGAGAGAAGAAGGCCGATTAGCGCCAACGGCTCACCGGCGGAATCCACCGCGTCCGAGCACGTCTGAGAACTTCAGCGCATCCTCACCGTTATAGTTGCAGGCAGCCATCGCCGTGTTTAGGTGCTCCAGCCTGCAGTTCTGTGTGATGACGCTGAAGCCGGGCAGGTTGCCGTGGCGGCAGGCGATGTGAAGGGGCGTGTCCCCGTTGTTGTCCACCAGCGTGGGGTCACAGCCGGACGCAAGGAGACTGCAGCACACGTCCGGCTGGTTTGTTATTACTGCTAAGTGGAGAGGAGTCTGCGGAGGGGGAGGGTAACGAGAATGTTACGTTTCTGATCCCGTTCAGAGCAAATAAAGCTTAAACAGAGGAGAGGGGAAGGTGATGTACCTGTCTCAGGTCATTCTGTGCATTGAGGAAGCATGTGTTCCTCGATAGGTCGATCATTCTTTTGATGTGGTCCTTTGCCTCGTGGATAATGGCCAGGTGGAGCAGTCTGTCAAGACAGAAAAAGGTAAAAAAAACTGTTAGCAAAATCAAAAAAGGGACAAAAAGCCAATATGGATGCAAACTGTTATTTACTGCCCTGAAAAGCCAATATGGATGCAACTTTACCCGAATCAACAGGCTGAAGGTTTTTACGGCTACTAACAAAATAAATATTTTTTTTTATGATATGATGCCAAAATAAAAATGGGATGTTGAGAACTGAAAGGCCACAAGTATCGCCTTCAGGTGCAAATTCTTTAAAACTCAATAACGGGTATAATCTCGAAAACCTAAATAACCGATCCTAGAAACTTAGTGAATCTTTTTTATTTATTTTTATGTATAACTTGCTGGCAATGACAAAGGAAAATGAAAATTCAGACTCTACAGATTGTTGCAGGTGTGACACGGCTAAAGTAAGGGTCAAACACACGAAACAAATAGCTTTTTAAGTAAATGCAAGATGTTTATAGAAATGTACAGCAAAGTTATTGCCTAACTAAGAAAAGAAGATGGAAAAATAGGGCATCCAACTTTTAACATGACAGCTCAATGACATGAACGGAATAAAAAGAAGTAAATGATCCATTTACCATTAGTGAAATTTTGTATTTTAAACTCAGTGCAGATGTTTTCTAACAGATAAACCAAACAGCTAAAGCATAAAATATAATTTTTGGGTAAATGTTATGAAGGGCAGATTAGCAACAAGCTGGTTTGGAACTGCAGGGTGCAGTCCCCTGGTTTATGGACCCTTTTTAATAATATATTGTAGCTGATTACCTGTCTATATATTAATAAACGGTCTATATATGACCGAAGTACACTAAAACTTGATTTCATTGTGCCACCACACATTTATTGGCAAAATGGGCCCACTTTTAAAGACTTCGTGGAGACGGCCCTGGCTAGCGATGGGGGGTGAAAAGGCAGCTGTGATTCGGTTCTGCACACGTTTATTCTTGATTTAAATGTTTTGATTGTTTTTTGTCATTTTGCTTTGGCACGAGCGGAACACTTTACGTATTTCTTTATCGAGTTCACCAAATGAATAAAGTTTAGACGATGGTTATGAGTAGGGACTACATTTCGCTGCGGAGGAATGAGATTGGAACAAAAAAAATGAATAAAAATAAAACACTGATCGTTTTAGAGTCTTGTTTAAGGTTATTTCCAGTAGTTTCCACGACAGCGCATCATATATCCCAGAAGACGTGTTTATGCTTTGCTTCTCGGATATTTACAGAGCAATGTTTTAGGGACGTTTTCCCAGTTTTTCCCCTTCCTTGCTCTTCACGGGAACGCGCGTCGGTTGGATTCCTTGGCGGCGCGCCCGGGACTTTCCCAATCTGACCTCCTGATAAATGGCCTTTTTGTTTACTATATCCCGTCTATGACCTCAGCAAAAAAAAAACGGGAGACTATTTTAAAAATCTAATCAGACGTACTGGTCGGAGTTTATAAAAAAAATATAAAAAAACTCGAAACGTATAATCGATAATAATTCCAGGCTAAATTAGGCCTGGGTTTCATGGAGGAAGGCATCAAATTACTGCAAAGGCCCTTTCGTCTCAGGCGTCGTCCCCCCGTCATATATATATATATATATATATATATATATATATATATATATATATATATATATATATATATATATATCGTTTATAAATAACATGGTGGGTTAAAAACCTACGTGTCTCCCTCGTCTGTGGAGTGCGTCTGCCAGTCTTGCAGCGGCTCCTCGGCCCGAGCGGAGGCCTGCTGGTGGTGCTCACTCTCCAGCTGGAGCCGATGGAGCTCCTCCGCCACAGCCTGGTACTCCTCCTCCTTCAGCGAGTCCACGCCGCTGTCGAGCCGCTCCTCCGTCGACTGGGCCGCTTTCCCTTCTTTAGACTCCCGGTTGCAATCCATTTGATTCAATATGCTGGCTCGATAGAGGGCCATGTTGGTGGTGGCGGTCCGTGTTGTATTGTGGCTGAGAGTGTGCGCTGCAGCCTGTAATGCCCTCTGTGTCTGTCTGTGTGTGTGTGTGAGCGGGTCTGCCTCCTGCAGCGGGCGGAGTTAACGCAGAGGGGATTTCCACCCAACTGAAAACTAGAATAACCTCGCAAACAGTGCAGAGCCCTGCGGGGGATTTCTGAAAACGGCGCTCATTGAGCAAAACGCGTCTGCAGGATCACAGGCGGAAAGATTAAAACGGGGGGCGCAAGGCAATCATGCAGCGCGCCCCCTCCCCCAGGCCCCCCACCTTCACTAAATGTTACAATGTTTTTTTAAACAACTATTTTTGCAAGATCATAAAAATACACAAAACGCTTATATTTAAGAAAGTACAAAGATACCAATTTCAGATCTTACAGCTAGAGGAGCTATAAGTAATACTGACACCTTGTGGTTCAAGTCGGTACCACAGCGTGCCAATCACAACAATCTAATATGCTGTTTTTAAACGGTGTGTCTCTGTTGTGAATTTTTACATAAACAGGATAAGTATGCGATGTTATATTCTGTTCTATTTCTGGTCTGCTTTTCTTACTGGCTTGTTTGCTGGCTGCTGCGCTTTTGCCAGGATAAAATACCAAATGTTGCACTCTGTGCTGGAAACTCATATGAGAAGTAAACATGGGCTACACTCTCAACCAAAGTAGTTCTGGACTGTACCTCTAGGTGTGAAAGGAGAAAAACGTGACTAAGATATTGTCGATGGAGAGTATCGAGTGTTTATAGGGAATGTTACTTCCATCCCGGGTGACAAAAGAATGATTTAGGTTGATTTTACTATAAATATCTTACTTATAGCTCCTTTAAATACATTTTCCTATGTCAAACTGTTTATTTATTTTTTTTTAAATGCGGCAATAGCATTTGTTCAGTAATTGTTTTTAGCTTTGAAACAGGAATTTAGTCAGAGCTATCCGAGGCATGAGCGAACAGCAGGGGCACCCAAAGAGCATTGACAGTATTACGAAGTCGTGTTTGAGAATTAATTTTTTCTATTTTTGTAAAACATCAGTAAAACCTGGAAGCTCAGAATTTAGCTAGCTAAAATACAAACTCTTCTTGAAACATGTTAAAATACGCCCCTTTCCGCAAGTCCTACAATATGCAGGTGCATATAAATAAATCTCAATATCATATAAAGTCAATTTCAGTCAAGTTTATTCAAGTGAGGATGTTCAAGATTAAAGCCATTTACTATATTGATTCATTATACACTGAGTGTAAAGCAAAAAATAGATCTGATTTTCCTGGTTTTTACTTGAACTATCCTTAACATTTAAGTTTCTATCTGTTTTGTTGTAATCCAGTCTGCCTTTAATATTATCCTTTTACCTAGTTTTGGCATTACTTCAGATTTCTGTCTTCCCTGTGATTTAATTTTCACAGGTCTACATTTTTACACAACACTTTATTCTAATTGTCTAATGATTTTCACATCCTCTTTATGGAGAAGAGAGCTGCCATCATCATTGAAGCAGATAGTTGTAGTTTTTCCTGGAAAGTGAAATCAGCATCTGCATAAATATTGTGGGCAGAGGGAAGCATGAAGTTCTCCAAAATGTCCTGGTAGACAGCTAAGCTGAGTTTAGATTTGATGAAACACAGAAGTCGTCACTGACTATTGAAACTCCACACTGGAGCAACTTGGATTCTATTCCTCGCAACAACTCTTTCAGATTCTAGGACCTTAGATTCCTGATTAAATGCACAATTTACTTTCATTTTGGAAAAAAAGGATATTGGACTACTGAGCGGTAGTCGCCTGTTTTCCATCCTGAACCCAGGAAAGACGTTTCTGACATTGCGTCTAGTTCAGGACAGTTCAGGATATATATGTGGCTCTCAAAGCTGCCGTTTCCCTGTTGCTTGTGCACGTTTTCTACCACATGTTTTCCTTCCACTCAATTTTCCTGTTAATATATCTTAATATCATATTTTGAGAGCAGTCAGCTTCTTTAGGAGGGGGTTTCTCGCTGTTAATTGGCCCGCAGTCAGTTCACCAGTGTTCCCCATGACTGGGTAGGCCATAATAATTCTGTAATAAAAATCCCGTTTTATTGGTCTGTGAAACTGAATTTTGGGTTTTCATTGGCAGTAAGCAATACTCATCAAAATTAGCGGGAGCAAAGGGTGTGTTTCATGAATGTATATAGAATTTATTTCGCTTTTTATATTGAATTACTGAATTTTTTTTGTTGATATTCCAATTTATTGATATCCATCTGTATAAATTATGCAATGTCACTCATGTGAGCCAAGCAAGGCAGATTTAAATGTTCAGTCAATCAATCTAAGACATTTACTACAGGTTTTATTACTTTTCAGTCGTAATGATTGTGTTGGATCTAGAATGCATAAAGGTGATGGTAGTCATAGGACCTCCAAATCATCTGTTTTTTTAAGGGCAAGCACAAACGTGGGGTGGCTTTGAATCTGGTTGTTATCACACTTTGGTAAAAACTTCCACCGTGTGATGTAGTGTGAAGCGCTTTGGAGGTCGTCAAGACTAGTTAAAGCGCTAAACAAGTACAAGCCATTTACCATTTACCATGTAGGGAAAGCAATAGGTCATATCAAAACGAATTTATATACAGACAAATCAGCCTTTCCAGCAAAACCTGCATGAGAAATTTCCAGATATGCTACGCTACCTGCTCCCCTTTCTTTGGAAAGTGAATGATAAAAGAGGTTTGGAATTTCAACCTGAAACCCACCATGCATAACAGGTACGAAACTTACTACACACTGGCAAGAGGGCGTTGAAGTGAAGCAACCTTCACTTCACTTGTAAAAGCAGCTGAGTCAGATGTCACAGCTGAAGAACACCCACATAAGTGGACAAAGTTATGTTTTAGCTGCTCAAGCTGTTACATGAAGTAAATATTCTAATAGCTTACCTATTTAATTCATTAATCCAGGACTTGTGTTTAAACTATAGATTTATCACACAGTGATTCATTTCTGTTAATTTGGGTTACAGTTAATAAAAACCAAAAGGTCAGTTTCTCAGAGAATTTGATCATTGCATAAGATTAAAAAAAAGTTCTAGCCTACAGAAAAGCAACTTGAATCTGTGGCTTCATCCTCCTCCTACACACTTTCAGATATTCATTTTTAATTAAAGAACGCCATTTTCTTCTGGCCCAGTGACTTTTTTTTGGTTTAGGCTCTTATAATGCTGTCTCTGGTTCAGGAGCGGCTCACCACAAGAAATGGATCCGTCTGTGTGTGGTGACAACCGCAGCAATTATCTCTGTGGCTTTTGCACCTTTTTCTACCGCACTTTTTCCTTCAACTTAACTTTCCATGAACGTATGTTAGGATTCAGGACTCCGTGAATAGCCAGCATCTTCCATTACAAAAAAAAAAAAAAAAAAAAAGTCTATGAGAAGCCTAATTTTGGCTGACTGACTATTAAGTGTTTAATTGGGTCTCTGGGATCTTTTGAAGACAATTGTCTACCTTTGTTTAATGAGCAGACTCTATCAGCTGCACTGCAGATTCTCTTTCTAAAGCAATTTATCCTGCAGGCAAATATATATATATAAAAAAGTTGGATTTAACTTTATCTGTCCAATTGTATCATTCTCACACATCCTGGCGCTTTGAGAAGGGACGGCGATTTCTATTTTGATAAGATTAACACAGACAAGAGGCTGAAAAAGTACTAGAACTGTATCTCTATCTGCAAAGCGCTCATAAATCACCCAAGTGTTGCTCAGCACCTCTGCCGCAAAGGGTGGGCCAGGCTGCAGGACTGTGTGTGTGTGTGTGTGTGTGTGTTGGGGGGGTCTGCACAGGAGTTTTTTCTCTAAAGGTTAGAGGGTTATTTCAGTCTGTCTGCCATGCAGTGTGATGAGTGAGGCTGCAGGCGTGCAGTTGGAGTTCCCCCCCCCGACACCCGCAGATGCTGACCACACGCTAAACTGTATGCAGTGTCTGCTAAAGAGGTTGAAAACTATGATCTTTCAAATACCCAAAAGAAGCCACCAGAATATGTCATAACCAAATCCTTGCTGTGCATGTTATAAAATACTTCAGTAGGCGAGATAAAAGGGTGCAAATATGCAAGTTATTTAAATGGGAGGTTTAAAAAGCACCCCTGATAGTCTCTAGTTGGACTTGAAATTCTTGATTAGGCTTCAATGCTCCGCAAGGCTGCGACCGATCCCTTTGCAAAACAAATAACAGTTTGAACATAATGTTCTGAGGGCTTCACGGGGGAAACTCCAGGCTTCCTATTGTTCGTCTGAGAGAGACCAGTTAAACCAGGAAGCTCGGGCCTCGCTCTCAGCACTTTTTTTGTTTATGGTCACGTAACAGCTGGTTGGCAGGACATTAAGAAAAGGCAGAGACATGCAAAGAGCTTCTACAAGGCAGGCTGCAAGAAAGGCAGCCACGTTATTATGAAGGAAAACAAAGCAGCAGTTTATCCCCGGACTTAGTTTCTATTAATGCGTTTTAAACACGAGTTTAAAAAACCAGAGACTGGAAAACAGGATTTAACAACAAACAATAAAAGGTTAACACAGTAAAAACATTTAAAGCTTTAAAATGAGCCTGAAGCGTGTGAAGCAGGAACTGAATGCAGGTGCAGAGCTGAATTTAACAGGATTTTTTTGTGTGTGTGTGAGCGTGAGTAACTTTAGCGTGATTTCTTTTTTAACAGATTTTTTTTTTTTTCACATAACCTGAGTCATCAGCAGAGCCGAGATTAGTTACTAATTGTTGGAGTGTTTGAGCAAGCAATAAAGACTCTTGATTGTGAGATACAGCGTAATAGTTTAGACAATTAGCCCGAAGAAACAAAACTGCGGTCTGGGAATTTGTCATAATGCCTCCTGTTTTATTGGTTTCAGGATATTGAGTCATAAATATTTGGCTCTCAGGTTTTAGATGGACCGTTTAACGTTGCAGATGTGTACATCCACTCACCATGGACATGAATGTCATCTCGGTTAGTTAAAAAAATATAATTTATTTAAAAGCATTTCACATTAGACAGCACACCCTACCTACCGTCAGAGCAATGGAAAAGTTTGGGGAACTCAGGGAGTGCTAAAGTGGTAAATTGTAGATTTACACAACTTGGGAAAATCTTTCGGGGCCTTTCTCAAGAGCTCCAGATTCCAAGATCATCCATTCAGACTTCCTTTACGCGTTTCACCACTTTGCCAAGGTGTGGAATGAGACTCAAACGTTTCCCCTCGGATGACAGGAAATTTCCCAGGATGTTCGGCAACAATCCAGCCGGCCATGACCTACGTGCTGGGACACCGGTAACTCTCCACACCGACGGGAGTTTCACATCACCGTGGGCCGACCGACAAAGAAGCCCATGCTCATGAATCAACATCCTCAAGCCCGACTTAAATTAGCAGCCACCCATATAAAGAAGCTAAACGCATCCGGACAAAATGTGTCTGCGGGCAGATGAGCCAAGGATTGACCCAAAATCACAACCTGTAAGCACGGATCAGTGAAGGAGAGGCTTTCAATGCTAAAAAAACACAGATGCATCTATCAAACATGATGGTCGCTTTGCTGCCAGTGGTACTGGTGCACTTCTTACAAAGTTTATAGGATAACCAATAAAAGGAGGATCAAATAATAACTCTACGTTAGGTGTGCCCTTTTTGTTGCACAGTCCTCAGATATATAAAAAAATGTGGAATATATTTCAAAGCAGGGTCTGAGCCATGAAACCAACCTATCTAAGTGAAGTCCACTAGTTGTGCCAAGAGGAGCGGTCAGAAATCCAGCCAGGATTAAACCAGCAGCTTGTTGACGGTTATAAGGAGCATGTGGTCAACCTGCAACCTGCTTTGGGTGTTTAAGCAAATATTAGTGGGCTTGTATGTGTAATTTTGACACTGTGGAGACTGAGCTTGCTGATCCAATTCATTATTTTAAAAGAAATCATTGCTCTTGCATGCTGTTATTGTTTCACATTGGAAATTACTTACTTTAAAAACATCATTTACAGTAAAATCCCCTAATGAATATGATGATCAGGCTGAAAAATGAGAGGCTGAAAACTTCTGACTGCAACTGTAAAAGAAAACCTGATGACTTGTGTTCAGAAATAACCTTAAATGATACTTAAATCCTCTTGTAAAGGCGTGAGTGTTCGCCAAGTGGTTTCTCTTTGATGGCTTGTGAAGGAGAAGCACGTGTTCCATATTTGTGTGATTATTCAGCGACCTGTTGAACATGTGCGTGTATCTGTCATTGGGAATCCCTGTGGATTCTGGGTGGTAAAGTAAAACACAAACTGACTCATTATGAATCACTCAGCCACACATACTTTGATAAACGCGAAGGGTCAAAGTCAACGGTGACTCATTAAATCACGTTGTTAGAAATGCAGATTGACAGGGAGATTAGAGCAGCGTTCTCACCTGTATATTTACCTGCATTCTGTTTTTTCCACTTCCTGTGACTACCGATGGACTTCCTACTCGGTTAGATTCTCTGATTTCACAGTCATGTGCTGTAAATTACAGTCTGGTGTCACATAACTCCACTTACTTCTGTTTGGATATTTCTATTTTAGATAGAAATGTGTTTGTTGAATCATACAATTTTTAAATCTTCTAAAGCTGTAGTTAAAATGTAAACCCAAAATTAAAAATTAATTCTTTAATAAACATTTTTGTATATTAAGCTTTTAGTGAAAACCATAAAAAGATTCCAGTAGGGTTACAGCAATCAAAACTGTAAAATGTATGTTGTTTAAAATTTCAACCCGCTTTAAAGTCCTCATGATTCATCTTTAAGTTAGAACGGAAATCTCTGTCACGGTATCTGTAATGTGTTTTTATTTAGGGAAATCCAAGGTTCAGCCTCTTCCTTATTGGCCTTAAAAATGTTTTAGGACTGGAAACTATCAGGTAGTTTCCCATGAACTAAGTTGTAATTGGAAATTAGGTAACTTCTAAAAATACACAGCCTCCACCAGGACAAACATTATTTGACAAAAAGGAAAGAAGAAACTGCTGAGTAATCCAAGAACATGGTGGATCCTTTCTTTTCTGGGGAACATTAATAATGCCAAAATGTTAATTTTTTTTTCTTTTGGAAGAAAATCACAAAACTTATAAAAACATTACATAAAGTGAGAAAATTAGAGTTCAGATGTTGTTCACACTCTGGAGCGATTTCACAGAGAACTGTCTGTATGGCAGTGGGAGACACACTGGGTAAAAGTAGACAAAAGTGGCTCCATTTTAATGTACAAAGATTAAACCATCAACAGGAGAGTGGTTTAAGTAGAAAATCATTAGGAATATTTCCCCTGCTTACGATCACGATCACACCCTAAGCTGACTGTTCGGTGCTAAAATCTCAATAACAAAAAACAAAAAGCTTTATTATTATTATTATTATTATTATTATTATTATAAATTAGACAAAAACTTAAAAAGGCATGGGAAGAAAATCAGGTTGGTCTGACTTTCTGTCCCCATTTAAACTCTGAATGGTGTTTTTGCTCTAAAGTGTTGCTCCAAAGCTCAGCTACTTCCTTTCGACAAAGTCCTGTCACACTCTAAAGCAGGCAAGTCCAAAGTGTGGCCTGGGGGCCATTTATGGGCCCCCCAACTGCATTTCAAGAAAGATTTGGTCCACTAGCACAGGTGGCTGATGCAGATGGAAGCTTTTAGTTTTTAATTAGAGCAAAATTATTACAGAAAAGTTAAAATCTTACAATAGAAAATGTTAAGTACAACACAGCGTATTCATCTTTTAACAAACACACTTTTGACATTTTTCTTTAATTTCATAGTATCATCTGTCCAGTGACATTTGATTACTCAAATGCAGACTTTGGTGCATTAAAATCTGCTTTGAATTCAATTATTAAAATTGGTTAATTACAACAACTGTTTTCAAAGAACAACTAACCCAAGTACTCTTATATTGCTAGACAAAAAAGAGTCCCGTTTATCATTGTTAAAGAGTCTAATTAAATTATTCAAAATAATTTGCAAACTGGATGATCATCTTTTAATACGACAAATGAGCAAAATCCTTTTTAACCCTTTGGATTTACACAATCATTTCCTGCAGAAAATCGGACTAATTTATTTATTTAAAATTATCATATTTTGTAGCGCAGGTGAAAAAAAAAAAAATAACATAATATTTTTTGGGGTTTTAAAAAAAAAGTTATATTCCTTTTTTGGCCCTCGAGTTCCTTTGACTTGACAATTTTGGCCTATGTACCGGAAAGTTTGGACATGCCTGCTCTAAAGAGAAAAAAATCCTAGGTTTTTTTTTATATTGGAAACATTTCACCACACAATGTGACCAACTTCTTTTTTTTTTGTGACAAACCTTTTATTGAAGAACTTGAACATCATCTTACAAAAACAGTCCCATTGCCTTACAACTAAAGAAAAAGTAAATATCAACTGTATACACATACACATGGATCCACATAAATAAATATAAGCACACACCACTACATGTAAAGAGAGAGGTAGAGGATAGGAAATGAGCCGATCTTCAGAGACAATGCGAGCAGAAAACACCGTATATACGGGCAATAATGTTATGTCAGCCAGAGAACCAATAAGAGCATCCCAGGCCTGCACAGTAGATATTCAGACAATGAACTTTCTAAAGTAGCAATGTCCCTAAAGTAATCTATCCATTCTTTTGCTGATGGGATGTCCGGGGAAAACCATGAATGTATTACAGTCTTCTTAGCAGCAGTTAGTCCTGTGAAAATAACTTTCCTCTGAGCCAATCTGGTATTGCCACTAAGATCGGAATCATCACTGAATAGAAGCAGGGGGAGATGCGTAGGAATGGGAAATCCTGAAATATTTTCAAGGCAACTATGCACCTTGGACCAAAGGCCATACACAGGGGGGACACTCCTAGAAAATATGAAGCTATGTGCCAACAGTGTTCTGATCAAATTTTGTACAGTGGGGATCATCTGTCAGTTTCATAATAATGCGTCTGTGTGGTGTGGCATAAACCTTGTGCACAAACTTGTAATGAATAAGTTGATGTGCGGATTCCTTAATCAGATGGCTATGTTGGTCCAAATATGGTCCCAGTCCAGATCATAACCCCAAATATATATATATATATATATATATATATAATTAAATGATAGAATATATAGATATATATATAGAGATCTAGATATGATATAGATAGAGAGATATACATGATAAATAGATACATATATATATTTAATAGATATATAGATATATATATATATACACTATATATATATATATATATAAATATATTACACATATATTTATATATATACATATAAATATATACATATATATTTATATATATATACATATATATATATATATATACATATATATATATATACAGACAGACAAACAGACAGACAGACAGACAGACAGACAGACAGACAGACAGACAGACAGACAGACAGACAGATAGATAGATAGATAGATAGATAGATAGATAGATAGATAGATAGATAGATAGATAGATAGATAGATAGATAGATAGATAGATAGATAGATAGATAGATAGATAGATAGATAGATAGATACAGATATATATCTATGTATATAGATATATAAACAACAGAGATACAGTAGGAGAAAAAGCTTTACAGAACCAGGAAGACGTTTTTCCAGGCTGGGACCCGCTTGAAACCACACATGGACCCACATAAACAAATATAAGCACACACCCCTACACCTTCATATTATGTACACAGGTAAAACGAAAGAAGAGAGGTAGAGGATATTAAATGAGCCGATCTTCAGAGACAATGTGAGCAGAAAACACTGTATATACGGGCAAGTAATGTTATGTCAGACAGAAAACCGATTACAGAGTCTCAGGCCTGCACAGTATATATACACGCTTTGTGTACGACAATGACCTTTCTAAAGTAGCAATGTCCTTAAAGTGATTTATCCATTGTTTTGCTGATATATATATATATATATATATATATATATATATATATATATATATATATATATATATATATATATATATATATAATTCCCCATTTTTATGAAGTTCAAGAGGATTTTAGAGAAGCAAGCACTGCCCACAGATTTATTTACAACAACGACAAACCACCTGATTGTCATCTGGATGGAGTTTCAGTTGAAAGATAGACATCAAGGAAATGTGAGCTTTTACACAGGCTGGAAAAAACTACTTGATTTGGATCACAGAGATAGAAATGTTACGAGATGTTTAGATTTTTTTGTAAGTTAACTATTTAGGAATATTTCATATATATTAAAATAAAAAAGAATAGTAATCCTTCATTTAATTATTGTGTTTGAATCTAGAATATCAGAAATATTTGTGAAGAAGTTAAACTGTTTTAACCGCATTATTGAGATTTTTTTTCTTTCTACAGATTTAGTTTTAATTCTCTGTAAAGTTTTTTGTTTGTTTGTTTCCATCTGACCACGCTGTCTTAAAATAAAATGACCAAACAGGCTTTGAAACTCCAAGCTCCACTTGTGTCTGGACAGCGTCCAACAGATGCTTGTCAATGGATGGATTCTGATCTTGAAGCTGCTGAACTCTCCTGATCTGATGAAGCACCTCAATAGACTGGCTGATTACATTAGTGTGAGATATTGTAAATATTGTTGGGAAGTTATTTTATTTTTAAACAATTTTCTTAAAGTATTCATCATAATAATATGATTTAAAGATCAGAGCAGACCAGTCAGGAAAAGAAGCTGTTTCGAAGCTCCGCCACTAGATGGCGACAAGCAATCAGTTTTCTATAAGATGACGATCGTACTTTTCTTGTTTTTTAAGTTTGTATATTTTTTAGGATGTACATGGAAAGTTAAATCTATCTTATAATGCAACTTTACCGTACTGTAATTTTTGACTTGTCTTTTTACATGTTTGCAAATATTTAAAATGGGTTTTTAACTTAGCCCACTTCTTTCACACTATGCATTATGGAAAAAATGTTTATTGTTTACATAACTGTCAATACAGTCACTGGAAAACATGAGCTCACCCCTGCGAATTCGGAGAAGCAACTGTTGCCGACCAACAATCTGTTGTTATAAATGAATTTCCAAACTATTTAAAATTTTTTATTTAGATTAGTGAATGGAAAACCCTTACGTAATCTGCCAATCTTCCTTGGAGTGGACAACACAACAAATGCAATATAAGATCAGATTGTGCAATGCTAAGCAAAAAAAAGAAAAAAGAAAAAAAAAGAAAAAGAAAAACCCAAAGGAAAAAAAAAAAAACCACAAAAGAAAAAGAAAGAGGTCCAACTAAGACTCTACAAGCTTCACCATTTATCCCAACAGGAGAGTTGGAAAAAGTGCAAACATGTATGAGCTGTTTGTAAAGGGTTGAATTAGAAAGTGTCATCTTTACAAAAAGGTCTGCAGCTAAATGAGCCACAAGGCTTCATGAACAATATCTTTTCGGCAGATGGAGACCAAATTTGGCAGTAATGGACAGCGCCATGTTCGGAGAAAACCAAACACATATCAGCGCAAACACCTCATACCGAACGTCAGAGATATGATTGGTGGATGCAGTGATGATTTGGCCTTGTTTTTCAGTCACAGGATAAGTTCAAAACAGTAGAACTAAAGACAGCCTGAACAAGTACGGCTCATTTGAAAGGTTCTCCAGGTGAAAGACTAAAAAGAACATGGCAGCACATCTTAGACTCACAAAAGTCGCATCGAATTGAACTGTGTGACTTTTGAAGCAATGTTTGGCCTTAAATATACCAAGAAAAATGTTGTTAAAATAAAAATAAAACATAAGACCTGATAGGAATACTTCCTGGTACCGCCCACTGGGATGTGAGGTCCAGGTAATGACAGGCGGACGGATGGACAGACCGCAGTCCTTAAAAGATTGTGACTCAGAAGCGCGGATCAATAGAGTCATTTTCAGCAGTCTGGGGAATTATCCAGCTCACTGCCCACCGATACGATGCAAACTAAAGACACACACACTCTTCATGTCCTAAAGCCAGCGGCCTCTACACACTGGATCGATCTATATTTTTACAGGAGATTGACTGAGAGAATTTTCCCCATCTTCAGATGACTGAAAGCTGTCTGCTTCGCGTTATTTCAGCCCAGTGTCCCAGCTCGCCCTTTCGTCTCATGATGTGATCTGACTCCTTTAGGTGTGCACCGGTGTTGCACTAAAATAAAGATTTTCTCAATCTTCTTGCAGCAAAAGAAACATCACCATTATGTTAGCAGTGATGCGGCAAAGCCCTGCAGCTAAAGGTGGACGTGTAGTGTACAAATGAGGTGAAACATTCACAGCTGAGGAGCAGAACCAGGGGCTTACAAAAACATTCATACCTGTAGAACCTTATCACATCTTTATAATATAATAATAGTCAGTGTTATTTGTCATTGCAACATAGATTTTAATTAAATTTGTCCTCCACGTTTAACCCATCCATTAGAGAGCAGTGGGCTGCCACGCAGGGAGGATTCTGGGGTTAAGGGTCTTGCTCAAGGATCCAGAGTGGCAGACTGTGGGATTAAAACCAGGGAAGTTGCATCCTTTAGTCATGTTACAACCATAAAAATCTTTTCCATTAGGATTTTACATCAACAACCAACACAAAGTAAGTTTTGAAAAGTGTACTGTGTCTGTATGTAGCAGGCCCCATACCTTTGTACCCCTAAATCAAATTTAGCTCAAACAACCCAGGATCCAATTACAACATTTATACTCTGTTTCTAATTGAATTTCAGTATAAATACAGTTATTCTTCCAAAGGTTTGTTAGACCAGCAGCCCTCAAACTGGGGCCCACGGACACCCGGGGGTCTGCGAACCACGGGTTAAGGGTCCGTGAAAGGCATGTTGTCGGGCCTGAGGGAGCACTGCTGAGGCTGAGCTAACTAACACAATAGACATAATTACAGGCTCCCATCAAGGAAAAAAACATGCTACTGTCTCTGTGATGTATTAAATAGGTATGATTTTTCTAAACCGGACTGAACCTCACAAATGTGGCCTTGATTTATAACCAGCTTCTCCTTCTGAGTTCATCAGGCAGAGAAACAACGGTGAGTGTGTCACTAGAGGCTCGGTAAGAGGAGACTGTTATCCCTCTGAGGAAGAGAGCCTTGAGTAAATCAGCCTGGTCTGTGAGAGGCGTCTGGGATTACTAAACAAACATTAGGCTTTCACTAAACATTTGAAAAATGATTGTTAATTCTTACACACATCTGCACAAAAGGAAACTGCAACTGTTGTGCTGAATATTTGTATTGTTTCTAGTTTTTAGCAGCGATGTTTTGTGGTCATCTGTGTGTCAGTGTTGTTCTTATATTCTTGCATTTAAATGTTTTTTTAACTCATTGTAATCTTGTGTTTTATTAAACTACACTGTCCTGCTTCAAATACATAAATAAATCAAATCAAATCCCACTGATTCAGGCTTTATACTGGCCTCCTACTCAGAGCAACACACTGGGAGCCCACTTGGAGTTAGCATAAAACTCGAGGAGGCACCTTAAGGAATCTCAGAGTGTGAGGAACAACAGATCCTATTCATTATCAGCTTAATTATTTCCTAACAGAGAAGTGTGATGTAGTCAGCATCAAACTGTTGGGTTGTTGTGTTTGTTTGTTTGTTTTTTTTGCAAAAAGAACTGGGAGACTGTTTAAAAAACTACACTTCAAGCAACACAGGAGAGAGTTTGGGATAATTCTGTATGTATCTTGAAAGGATTTACAAAGAAGAATGGAATAAAATCTTCCCATCTGTGTGTAAAAAACACAATGGATCTTATTCTAGAAGACTGCTGCTGCTGCCGGGAGAAAGGCAGAAAAGTACTAGGATAAAGGGACTGCACAAAAAAGGAGTATCGTATTTCCATACATTTTATATTCAATATTTAGTTGACAAAACAAACAAACAAAAACTAGAAAATTCAGCTTTCACTTTGCCATTATGTGTTTAGATTAATGACATGGTTTTTGTTTCCACATCCTGACCAGCATACTCTGAGACGGCTGGTTTAGACATTTTTCTATTATAGGGATAATATAGATTTTGCAAGCCAATTCCCTCAGTATTCAAAAGATTGGAGTTTCATGTTGTGGATCGCATATTTAATCACTCCTTTGTTGTAGATCGTATTTCATTTCCATCCCCAATTCAGTTTCAACTCAGACAATACAGAAAATTCCCCAGTTGTGGATGTTTAAAGAAATCATTATCATTAGCTGTAAAGATATTAACGTTTTCTTGTAATGATCCATATTGTTGTAATAATGTTCACTGTCCAACATTTGAACCTTTGATCAGTGCATGGAGGTGGTAGCATCATGCTGTGGAGTTATTTTAGGACATCCAGGGAGTATCTTAGTCAGATGGATGACCCATCTTAGCTGGGTCTTTTCGAGGTAAAGGAGAAGTAGCTCTACTCAGAGCTCAGTAAATGATCCTGCAAATGGATCTTGGTAATTAATGGACGGCTTTGTCTTTCAGCTCAGTCCTTCTCCACCACTAATCATTTCATCTCCCTATTCCTGAAGACAGCATGGTACTTGAACTCCTCATTAAGGCACAGATCATTCATGTTTTATACTCTGTTGGTTCTTAATCAAGATCATTGGAAAAATAAGAAAATACTATTTTTTTAAATGAAAAGGTCAGGTATTTAGTTTATTATACTGCAGGCAAAGATGGTGTTAACATAGAAAAAGTAAAGCTGCAACAGTATCTTCCTTTAAGGATATGACTATTATGCATAAAACCGCCCCAGATATACAGGTCATCTGAAGAATTTTTTTTTGAATATCCTGAAAAAGTTCAATGATTTTCGTCACTCATTTTTGAAAGTGGAACAAATTTGTTAAACAGACTTATTACACATAAAGTTAAATATTTCAAGCCTTTATGCCTTGTAACTTTGATGGCTATGGCTTACAGATAATGAAAACCCTAAATTTCAGTGTCTCAGAAAATTAGAATATTATGAAAAGGAGTGAAAAAAAATGGAAACTCATGTTCTCATACCCTAATTAGCCAAATAACTCAAAACAACTGTAAAGGTTTTCATGAGCCGGGGCAAAAAGGTGGGCAGATTACTGTCAACATGGAACTACACTTCATCCTGCACCACCTCGACCACCCAGGGGTGTGCACCTTGGTCCTGTTTGTGGACCTCAGCTCAGCTGTACTTCCTGAGGCAAATCAAGAAGTTCAGTTTTCCACGGGATCGGCTGATCTTCTTCTAAACGGCCATCGTTCAGTCTGTCCTGTGGTCGCCCATCAACGTGTGGTTTGGCTCATCCACAAAACAGGAAAGGTCCAAACTGCAACAATTAGGTCTGCAGAGAGGATCATCAAGGCAAGGCAAGGCAAGGCAAGGCAAGGCAAGGCAAGGCAAGGCAAATTTATTTATATACCACAATTCAGTACAGGGACAATGCAAAGTGCTTTACATGATTAAAATATAGCAAATTAAAACAGAATAAAAGCAAGTAGGAATAAAATGTAGATAGAAAATAGAACAAAAAAGTGGTGATTCAGTTAACTAGAACAGTTGAAGGCAATCCTAAACAAATGTGTTTTTAATCTTGATTTAAAGGAACTCAGGCCTTCCGCACCTTTACAATTTTCTGGAAGTTTGTTCCAGATAAGTAGAGCATAGAAACTAAATGCTGCTCCTCCTCGTTTAGTTCTGGGTATAGGTATACAGAGTAGGCTGGAGCCAGAAGACCTGAGTGGTGGGGGAGGGTTGATACACTGATCAGGCCTGACCTTCCCTCCATCCAGGACTTGTGGTGGTCTAGGGTCAGACAAAGGGCAGCTAGACCCCGCACATCTTGCATACAAACTATTAGGCCTTTTACTTCAGGTCGGTGCGATTTGCATAAAAAGGCCCCCACAGACCAAGTTTCATCTCCTAGGCTGTCTCTCTGACGAACAAAAGGCCCATTTGCACTATAACTTTACATATTACAAAAAAACAAACAAACATACACACCTCTACATTTTGAGTGCTGTAACCGAAGTCAAACTCTTTGATTGTGCACACAATCATGGCCAATCAAGGCGATTCTGACTCTAATGGATTTTTTAAAAATGGCTCATTCATCCAATTGCAATATTTCAGCTTCAAATGTTTAATTCGTTTTTACTGTGGGACTCTTCTCCATCAATCTAATCTCTCTGTTCTTACATCTAGTCCCCAGGCAGCCCTGATTCGCCCTTATTTCCAGGCACCGACCCCGTCTGGCCAACTTGCAGAGCTTCTGGCCTGGCCCCCACAGAGGGGGGGCCCATGGCCCGGAGCTTTGGAGGATGGATGGAAGCATGGATCGCTTTCCGATCTGTTATCAGCTACAGCAGATTCTCAGGGGACCCATTCAGCAGAAAAGCAAAGCCCACGGTCTTCTCACACATCAGCGGCACAGAAACGGCTATTAGTGGTATTAAAAGAGATAAGATCAGGATCCGAATCCCCAAGGGTGCCGTTTCACTTCGCACAATGAACCCCAGAACAAATTGGTTCTGGTTTTTCTCTTAGCAAGTAAGCCCAAAACCATGAAGGGACTTCCAAAAGGTAAGACGGACAAAATAAACTCAACATGGTCATAAAACACTGAGAAAAGACATAAATAGGAGAAAAACAAACAAACAAAAAAAAACCTGTAAATAACAAATTAGGAGAATCTTCCACCAAACTCAAAATATCCCTCATTTATACTTTGTTGTCTTGATTTAGAAAAAAAATAAATCTAACATAAGAATTTTTGGTCAAAAAGCAACAAACTAAGCAAAACAAAAACAGTAATTTTTAAATTATTTCTTTGCGGGTTTACAACAGAAACAACCATTTTAACATGTGAGTAAAAACAACTTCATCATAAAGTATATCTGAGGGCATCTCGGTAATTTACTAATTTATTTCCTCAAAGTTAGATTTATTTAGTTTAATTTCAGCAATTTATATCAAAAAGTGAAACTCGTTTGGATTCCTTACACTGATTTATGAATGATGGTTATGGCTTCACCAAAATTACTACAGATTCACAAATAATATTTAAAAAAGATTTTCAATATAGAAAAGTTATAGCCAGCATAAAGAAGATCGCTGACCTGAGAGTATGCAACATAAGGCCGTTGCCAATTAAGCTGCTGCATATTAATGGAAGGTTAAGTGGAAGGAAAAATTGTGGAAAAAGGGGGCACAAGCAACAGAGATAAGCATAGGTTATGAGGATTAAGGAGTTTGGTGGAGATCCACAAGTTGAGGACAGGGGAAGGGGTTGGTACCCCAAGAGCGGCCACACACTGACACATCCAGGACAGAGGCTAAATCTGTTGAATCTTGCACTTGTCTGGCCTTAAATGAGGAAAAGGCACCGAGCTTTGGCTCAATAATCCAAAATCCTCTTTACAGTAGATTTTTCCCCCGGACATTTCCGATTTAAAGACCTTTTTATTGTAATATCATTTTGGGGGTGCCGGGGGAGCCTTGGGTTTAAATCACGTTAATTTAAACTTAATTTCTGTTCTATCAGAAAATGAACGTTTGAGATGTAACACTCTGAACATAGTTGATCAACACTTTTTAAACAGAATTAGAAAAATGAATTGAACTTGTCTATGATATTCTCGTGTATTGACATAAACCTTTAGTATGCAGGATAAAATCCCCTTTTTATTTTTTTAATGATATGGGAAATAATGAAGATATGATCGTTAAAAAATGAAACCATTTTGTCCATGAAGGACAAAAAGTGCTTATTTTTCGCAGACTATAATTGACAGAGCTGTTTTGGGACATTTAAACACCTTTATGACTTTCTTGAAGTCAGGTTTGCATACAATTCGCTTTAATGAGAGCTTCATTCTCAAACACAAAATTTATGACGTTCTCCCCAGAGTTTGAACTAATTAGAGACACAGAAACAAATATTATCTCTCTCTCTCTCTCTCTCGTGCGCTCATCCACCCTGCGCGCGCCTCTCCATCCCTCCCTCTCTCCACTTCAAAGCTGCACTTCAAAGTCGGTCTCCAGACACGAGCTGTCCTTTCGCAACATCCTCTCCTTCATCACGATGCCTCGAGGATTCTTGGTAAAGAGGAACCGCCGAGGTTCCGCGACGTACCGCGCACGAAGTGACGGCACCGGCAAACCGGAGTCGTCCAGCTGTGACCGCAGCGGCACGCTGGCTGAGAACCATGGCTCAGCTGGGCTCCTGATTCACCGCCCCGACGGAGCGTCGCCGGAACCCCGCGAGGATCCGGTCAGGGAGGTGTGGAGCCCGCACGTGGAGCCCGCGCTGGAGGCAGAGGCGGACCGGCGCGCGCAGTTACCGGAGGCTGAGGTGGAGGTTTTGAGTGTGGACGGTGACTTCTCCTGTTTCTACCAACCTCCACCTCCACACGAGCCGACTTTAAACAAGTCACCCAGTCCCGTCAAACCAGTCGGAACGAGACTGTTGGAGCAGCACGTGGAGACTGCACAGCAGCCGTGCTCGCCGGTACCGGAGCTGCCGGACCTCCCGTTCCTCGTGAGCGCCGCTCCGACCTCCATGTCCGCTTCCATCGAGAGGCTCCTCGCGAGCGGCAGCAGCAGCAGCAACCGCATCCACGCGCAGCCCTATGAAAAGTACGACCCAAATCTGGCTAATGTGCACTTGTTCCCATCCCTCACCCGGATGGGCCAGGAGCACGCAGCCAGAAAGCGCTCTTATCTCGATTCAGACCACCAAAACAAACTCAGCGCGAAACAGCCCAAGAAACCCAAACCGAACCGCAGACAGAACTTTGAGGACGAGGTTACCACCTCCCCGGTTCTGGGTCTGCGCATTAAGAAAGAGAGTCCGGAGCTGAGGAGGTCTGCTTCCACTGGGACTCAGCCACTCGGAGAGTTTATCTGCCAGCTTTGTAAAGAGGAGTACCCGGACCCCTTCTCCCTCGCGCAACACAAATGCTCCCGCATAGTGCGCGTGGAGTACCGCTGCCCCGAGTGCGACAAAGTCTTCAGCTGTCCCGCCAACCTGGCCTCCCACCGGCGCTGGCACAAACCCCGCCCGGTGAACAACCAGGCGGTGGAAGGTCACACGAACCGGACCCAGTCGCTAAAGGAGACGCGATCCTTCGTTACGCACGAGCGGCAGCAGGTGGACTTGGAGGGCAAGGAGAACGAACTGCTGCGCGCGCACACGAATCAGCACCTGGACAGCTCTCGCGTGCTGCTGCTTCACGGTCGGACACGGGACAGCACCGATTCCTCTTCAACTCACTACCGGAACCCGGAGCTGCAGCAGCACGTGAGAGCCGCAGACAGCCCTCCGTCCGGACTCCTCCTGCTGAACCCCGGCGAGCAGCACCAGCAGTCGCCGCTAACCTTCGTCCGGTCCTTACCCGAGGAGGAATTGTACGAGTGCCGCTACTGCGGGAAGAAGTTCCGCCGGCAGGCTTACCTGAAGAAACACCTGGCCGCGCACGAGATGACCGCGCGCGCTTCACCGACCCCATCCTCCTACAACCAAGCGCGCGACAGCGGCAGCGTCCAGAGCGGTCAAGTGTTCCTGTGTCACCTGTGCGGCGCACGGTTCCCGTCGGTGGAGATCCGGGACAAGCACCGCGTGTGGCACGCGATGAGGGACGAGCTGCTGGCGGAAACACTGGGGGGAGCGCTCGCGGCGGAAAGTTTCCACGCACACAGAGAAGAGGGCAGCGGCGGGGAGCGCGAGCAGCAACAGATCTTCACGTGCAAGTACTGTCCGTCCACGTTCTTCAGCTCCCCGGGCCTCACGAGGCACATCAACAAGTCTCACCCCACCGAGAATCGGCAGGTGATGCTGCTGCAGATGACAGTACGACCGTAAAAAAAAAAAAAACCCAACGACGGTCAAAGTGATCGATTCTCAAAGACAGGAGCCCAAACTTAAATGTAGATTTTGTTTTGTGCATTCGGACTTAACTGTCACTGTGCCTTTAATTTAAAATGTAGTTCCGTTTATCTGATTAACAGTAAACAAAAAGTAAACGTCATTAAATTATATTGTTTGGAAATGCAACGCAGCTCTGAAAAGTCTACATTAAATTGAGTCAGCGTCGCTGTCCCTGGTGCTGAAAAAAGCTATCGTAAACCTGTGAAGACTATGAATCAACCCGATTCAAACAATTCCTGATGAAGCTAAAGGGGGGTGGAAAAAAATGACTGTAATAAGTGTTTTCATAATGTATGTTCTACGATATTTTCATACAGAAACAAAGCATTTAATGTAACTACAGGTTGCGACAAGTCAGTACGGATTCTAAAATGACTTTATGCAGTTAAAAATAAAGCTGCAGTTCTTAGAACCATGTACAGGTCTATTTTAATATGTTCTATGTTCAATGTGAAACTGATTCTGAGCTACTGTCAATAAACAATAATGATCACTGCTTTGTCACATTAATGAACATTCAGGCATCACAGGTACAAATCCTTTATTGTTAAAGACCATTGTTGCACACTGACACTTTTTTATTTTGTGTTTGCTTGAAACAATAGTTACACTGTTAACAGGTTTGTGGAGTTTCCGAGCATGTGTGTGTGTTAACATGCAGTTAGTGCTGATACGCAGTTTCTTTTTACATCAGTAGTTGCAAAAACATCTGCCAACATGTGGACATGCAGAGCCCACATAGGCGGCAGTCAATTCTGCTGCGCTCAAATGTGAAGGGAACCTGACTTTCTTCCTCATCTGACAATGGAGGTAACATTTGCTTTTTTATTTTGGATAATGCTAATCAAGTTTCAAACTGTTAACTTATTTTTCATGAAAGTGATTACAAAGGGCCAAATAATTATAGAGTATGTAAACATGGGTGATTTAAGTGTCATGACAGAACACACATTGAGACAGCGGTGGTCTATACACAAGTACAGATAAGGGCTAAATGGAGCACAAGTCATAACAAACTGTGTTTTGATCTCTGTAAAAATAATTTAAAGGGACAGCACATAGCTTAGCTCTAAAACAAAAAGAATGAATTACATTTGATCAAAAAAAAAAAAGGACAGTCCCTTTGCTTTTTTGTTTTTACAAAAATCTATAGTTGAGACAGCAAAAATAATACCCCCATAAAATCCATGAATCTAAATGCTGGACAATGGATATGTTAAGGGAAACAAAAAAAGTTTTCTCCAAATGAACCGTGTCTAATTTGATTTGTGACATCTCTAAACTGAGAGCAGATTAAATGCTTATGTATAAAGATTCCCAAAACACTTGTCCACATATTCTCATCTTTGGCTGTCAATCTGCAGCATCCAGATTTTTGTTG
The DNA here is from genome assembly GCF_011125445.2 of Fundulus heteroclitus. Lineage (NCBI taxonomy): Eukaryota > Metazoa > Chordata > Actinopteri > Cyprinodontiformes > Fundulidae > Fundulus > Fundulus heteroclitus. The sequence goes on from NC_046379.1 coordinate 17,432,353, forward strand.
TCTTTTCCATCCTGGTTTTTCTGATGGAGCTGTACCATCTGAAAAACCATCAGGACCCATTTAGGACCCAACAGGTGGAAAAACTGAAGATTTGTGTCTAGAAGGGTTCAGACATCAGTTGAAATCCTGGGGAAATAAAGTCAATCGAGAGGGATCCTCCACCCGACGTGTTCTGCAGTTGCAACAGATTGAGCTAAATTTCCAGAGGATGAAGTGCAACCTGATGGATAAACAGACTCTATTTAAATGTAACATTCTGTAGTGTTGACCTATGTTTTTCTTTATAGCAAACATGCTCTGAGGTTAAACCACAGTTTTGGCTTTGGCAGCTTTCTCGTAATCTTATTTACACAACAAGCTTTGTCACACTGTACACACTCTCATACATATCCATGTATCTAATATATATATATTTATACTTGTATAGATATACAGAATACATATTTATAGTCAAAGGAGCAAAAAAAAAAAAAGCAATGGTGTTTTTGGAGGGACAAATAAAAATACAGCATATGACAATTTTGCTCAAGTGAAAGCACAATTAACATTAAAAAAACACAAAATAAACGCAATGAATATCAGTGCATGTCCAAAGCTGACAGCATGACTTAGAAACCAAAGACCTGTCAAAGTGTCTCCTCTGACATCTCTGTGCATAAGTATTTCACATACACAGTAGGGAGGTTGTTCAGACCAAAAAAAGGGGGATTTGTGAACCTTTTAATTTCAACAACTGTTTGTATTCATTAACAAAAAAATACTTTTTCCTGCAGCTAACTGCAACAAACATACTGTCATATCTGTTCTGAAGTTTTATCGAAGCAGAAAATCCTTTTTAACACTGTGTGAGGAGCAGTGTATGATGTGGCACACCTAATTTTTTGCGTTTTTGACGTCCTGGTTACACAGGTGTTTGTTCACTTTCTCACATGGCACATGTTGGTATGAACAAATACTGCACAGGTTAGGTTGAATGTTCTCACCAGCACTGGGATGCGTGTTTCTTTAAAGCAAAGCTGCAGTTTTATAGAGTGGGAATATATCAGATGTATATTTATAAGCGTAACAGCATATGTGTGAATGTTCAGTGCAGGAGCAGGGCTGAGAAACAGCCTGTGTTCACCCCTGATGGATATGAGATGTGAAATTAACTATTTTAACTTATATCAGCGATGATGAAGTGCTTGACTGTGCCACGTCAAGTGGCAGAGACTCAAGTCTTATTGGCGGATCCGGAGGACCGTCGCAGCTTCATTGACATGCGGGTCTTGCTAGTTCGAGGAGACATGGGGGACGGCGAGTCGCTCCCGGCCTCCCCAAGAGCCGGACTTTCTCCCCGAAGAATCTCTAGGCAGGAGCCTGAAGAGTTGTGGGAGGGAGAGGAGGGGAAGGAATTTGACCCAAGGGTAGGTGAGGTGAGCGGGGAAGTGAGGGAAGGGTGGATAAGCAGAAAAAGGATGAGGGGATCACAAGAAAATTGCATCTTATCTCATAAAGGTAAACTGAGGCAGACTGCGCAGGTTCTCACAGTCAAACAAGTCCGACAGACAAACAAAGGGACACTAGTAGACTCACACACAGGCAGCTACACGGACAAACAGAAAACTTCTACAGAAGCTCTTGATATTCAATTATCTTGTATCTTAGTTCCCTAAATTCACAGCATGTGCTTATAGTAAAACAATACTGAGAAACAGCTCATCAACCTCTATTTTTAACATTACAGAAATAAATACTTTATTAATAAATAGGAAATATTACTTTGATTGTTAATAATTCAGCTTAAAGATATAGAAGTATAAAAAAATGTCTTTGGAGCTTTTGGGGTTTAGTAAAAAGGCAACAACAAATGCTAGCAATGATCCAGGACTAGTTCTTATCTGCAGTTCATACCATTCACAGCCAGCATGAAGGACCTTCTGCTTTAAACCTCTGCCCTTCACCCTGAGCTGGTTTAGGCTGTCAACAGGTTTAGGGACCATAAGATACAAAACACTATGTTCTTCTGAAGAGGCGAGGGGCACAGAAGAGAGAAGGGATTAAAAAAAGGAAAGGAGAAACACTGACAGGAAAGAGAGGTAAGAAAAGGAAAGAAGAGTGAAGGAAGGGAAAGTAAATTACATCAAATACAGTGGGATAAAGAACACAAAAGAAAAATTAAGGGAGGAAATATAAGTAAATGTGTGTAATGTAAATTAAGTTACAGTTAAGTGAAAGGAAAGTATGTGAGGGAAAGTTAAAGCAAAATTAAGACAAAAGATGAAGCAAAGAGGAGTAAAGTAAAGGAAAGTAGGTTAAAATGTAATTGAAATTAAATAATGTGAGTTAAAATAAAGTAAAATGAAGTAAAATAAAAGGAGCAGATGGAAAAACGAATGGAAAAAGTAAAGAGAAAAGGAAAAAAGAATGAGACGGGGACATTAGAGGAAGAGAAAGGAGAAGAAATTAAAGGACAAGGAGAAAAGGAAAGAAAAGTAGAGGGATTGTTAGAATTGTGAAGAAAAGCAAACGACAGACATGAATCACAATGTGGAAGGAAGATGAAGGTAAAAAAAGGAAGATGCGGAGAAGAAAAGTACATGGAAATTTTAAGGAAGGTAAATAAAGGAGTAGGTAAAGGGAGGAAAACAACAACAACAGAGGGGTAGAAAATATAGAAAAGAGTTTGAAAGAGAGGAAAAAAAAGAAAATGCAAAAAAAATTAATGAAACACAAGAATAAGAAGCACCCATGCTTGTAGAAGAGAATCTAAAAACATTCAACAGAAGAGGACAAAACACAAATCAACAAATTGTTATACTAGAAAGTCAGAAAAAAGCCCCAGTAATTTCAACTATTTACAGTTTACCCGAGTACTATGACTCAAACATGATCAGTACAGTGTTAGTTCGATGTACGCATTCAGGCAGCTTGTGTATGAGCGGAGGACTGGATTTGGTACGCTTACCCACATTAAAGTGTGTGTGTGTGTGTGTGTGTGTGTGTGTGTGTGCGCGAGAGAGAGAGAGACAGAGAGCAGTGTAACATCATACGAAAACCAGGGGACAAGAGCAAACAGCGAGGTTAGAGGTGAAGTTTCATCAGGACAGAGTGATGCCTTAGGTTAACAGAACCATGAAAATCACCAAGCGAGTGAACGGAGAGGAGAGCTTTAAAAAAACCTCATCATTAGAGAAGGAAGTCTCACTTTCATTTCAGAGCAGTTTGATACGTCTGGGGTGGAGCAAGTTTGGATCTAAGTTGACGGAGCAAACATTAAGAGGTGAGGATTCAGAAGTTATGGTGATATCAAACTACCAGAGCAGCAGAAAGTGACACCTCCTTTTTGAAGAGAAAGAGACCGCTGTTATTAGCATGCAGACCTGCTTGAACTTCAAAAAAAAAAAGAAAACACACACGGGAAGAAACAACAAAAACACGACGTGTGGTCAAAGGGGAGAACCAGTCGGAGAAAAGCGTTTCAATCACGTAGCCAGGCTTACCTTTTAGCTATACAAACGATCTAAAGGAAAGAGGGGAACAGAAAGAAGAAATAAAAAAAAAAAAAAAAAAAATGAAGGAGAAAAAAAGAAAAATGATAGCAAAAAAAATAAAAAAATTGAATTGGTGAAATTAAATAAACAAAAACAGAAAAAGAGAAGATAATCACTGTACTGTTAAGGAAAGGGGCACTGCATGTTAACTCAAAAGGAAAGAAAGACAAAGGTTTATTTCAAAGCACAGGATCTTTAACGTCCAGATTTTGTTCAAGGTTATATTTGGATACATTTTTGTTCTTACATCAAAATTGAAATCTTTCTGATACTGTGCCTTGAAGTTTGCAATTGGAGTTGAACACAAATTACCAACAAACCAACACTGAGCAAATTATATCCCGTATATTTTAGTGAACATATTTAAGGGGAGAGGTGACACAGACGCATCGGGTTATGCCAGATGTAATTCAGCCTCAAAGCAGGTTAATTAGGATGGTTTGGGTAAAATATATTGATATTTTAAACAAATTAGCGGGTAAAACGAGGAGCAGGAAGGTATTTAGAATAAACCACACATAATGACAAATTTCACATGTCACTTGAAAGAGAAACACTACATTAAAACACACCTTTATAACAGTTGTCCTACTTTAAGATGAATAAAAGATCCTATTATTAACACAATAAATGGCCCGTGTGCAGAAATAATTGTGAATAAATGCCGTGTTGAATAATTACAATTAAATTTCAAGCCCCAGGACAAAATACAGAGTACATTTTTACTTGTGTGGTTAAGTGAAATTGAAAAGTGGAATCAGTGTAATGATCCATAAAGGAGCCACACATATGATTCCCACGTGTGCAGCTGGCATCTCTATTGCTAATCAGATGTTGCCCAACTCCTCAGAGATGCTCTGGAGAGAGAATAAGGCCGGGCCCAGCTTTGAATAGAAAACCGTGGCTGGGAATCAGACCGGGAGCTGCCAGGCTGTGTGAAGGGTAAGGGTCTATAAATTAGGGGGAAGAAATTATTACCCTACATTACTGGGGCGATCTGGGTACCAAAAAAGGGTTTATAATTAGTTTTATAATTATTGCAGAGTGAAACATGAGAAACCCATCTAATGGAGGGTTAATATGCCTGAAAGGACTTGCTGGTCTTACCTGCGTCAGAGGGCAGGTGAGTGCAGGGAGCAGGACTGTAGACCCGAGCAGCATAATCCTCAAATGTGGTTGGCTCCTGGTGGTGCTGCACAATGGTTTCCAGATATCGGGCTCGCTCCTCATAGCTGAGATCAAAGTCAAGGCCCAACCTCACCGAAATAAGTGACATACTAAATGACATAAGTTGAAATTGCGTTTTTCCCTATTTGTTTTGTTTTTACAGCAGCTGCACAGGGAAAGGTTTTGGTAAAAAAAAAAAAAATAGATATAGGATCACACTGATAAAAAAAAAAAAAAAGCCCAATTTTCTGTCAATTACCACCTTGCACATTAAAGGAAACAACTAAATAAAAAATAATTAAGTCATAAAAGGCAAATTCAAAAGTGTTTAAGAGATCATAAATAAAATACAGCACAAACGACATTATAAAAAACTTATAACGGGCCTATTTAAAACAATTACAATCCAACAATGTAGTTAGAACTAAAGAATAATTTAGTCAACCAAAAATATATTTAAATAAAATCATTTGTGATGTGCTCACTGAAAACCCTTTAGACCTCATAAATAAAATCAAATTAAATATAACAAATCGATAAATAAAATGAAGACGACGTATTATTTTACAACCATTAAGTGCTCATTAAAGTAATGTATACAAATAAATCAACCTGTTGTCAATTCAAAACATTAAGATTAAAATATAAACATTAACTCATTTAATGTCAAAAGCTCCTAACATCAATTAATTTAAAATCACCAAAAAAAAAAATGCTATAAAATGTGTTTTTTTTTATGTAGAACCAAACCAAAAAGCATCAGAATTGTTAATTTCAAAACCTTTAAAGCTTTTTGCTTTAACTCTAAATAGAAAGGAACTACAGTAAGGAATCACTAGTGTATAACCCTCTTTTTTAATGTATCAATATAAGGAATGAGAATAAAGGCAAATTTAAATGCACTGAAGCAACATAACACGTTAAGAAAATACCGTTTTCAACGCAGACCCATGAGCTCATTGAAACTAAGCTATGAACGAGAAAATCAAAACACCGAAAATGAAACAAAATACGACGTATAGATGAGCGCGTTTATGGCCTGCTTTTACAGTGACGGATATAGTAACAGACTCTGGTTGTACGCACTGAGCTGAGTGAATGGAAGGCCTTCAATCGTCCATCCATTAGAGATAACCTCATTGACACAATGACATCTGTCCTCTCTTCTTTAGCTCGCCTCCTGCATCCGACCATAATGACAGCCACATACGAACAAGGATCTGCCCCATCATCCTCCAGTACTATTGCCATTTCCTCATTGAGCTCCAATAACAAGGGATTTTCAATGGGAGCGCGTTTATGCGTCTGTGTGCCTGGATTCGATCAAGTCGCCTGTATGTGTGTATGTAAGTGCATGAGTTAATGTCTGAGTGTGTGATGGGATTAGGCCAATGAATCTTCAGAATGAAATCTTGTGTGTTTGTGCCTCGTGCGACGGGGCGGCCATCTGTTATAGCGCCCATGGGTTTTCTATTGGGTTAGAGAGCCGGTCTATGGGCCTCACAAGGAGAAAGATTCAGGTCTAATGGTAACTGATTCGGTTAGGGACGACGGTAATAACAACAATATGGCTCCTTCAAAGTGCGGTCGGCCGGACTGAGGAGAAAGGAGCGAGAGAGGAAACTTGGGGAAACTCTGGAGCGAGTAGTTGGACGTGTCAAGAAGATTTCTTCCCCTGCTATTCACAGGAAATGGTTGTTTCTAAAACACTTTTCAAACCTTTTATGCCAAACCAAAAAAAAAAAAAAAAAAAACGAGAGGTGCAAAGAGAGATGATGAGAGTGGAGGAGAACTTGCAAAAAGACAATGGGAGATGGGAGGAAGAGGGGTGAGGATCCCGCAGCGAGTGGCAGAGTAGGTGAGAAGGGAGGGGAATATTTAAGCAACAATAAGTGAACAACAAAGCGAGTGTGTGGTGCACGTCGTATGGGGGGAGCTGAAGGAACAGCAGCGAGCGAATGCAAAGCGTGAATCCACCGTCTCTCACACCAAGTCTCCATGTGATCGCACTGTTTGCCTTTTCCTGCTTCTCTTGCTCACCTGCATCGCACTTCTTCCTCCCCCCTTTCAGTCAATGTGAGAGAGGTGGATAAAACCCAATTAGGAGCAAGCAAAGTACACCGAATAATCTTCATATCGAGTTTTAATAACACGTTTAGCAGCAGGGCGGTGGAAGGGGGGAAAATGAGAGGTTCGGGGAGGGCTGCAGATTTTTTTTTGAAAAGGTGAAAAGGTTTAAAGGACACCTGCTGGAAAGAAAGAGGTGCACAGAGATGGGGAAACAGAGGAGGAACAAGCAGGAAAACATACAGAAACGCGGCGCCACCGCTGAGATAAATGACGAGAACATCACTTTGCTTTTCTTCAGCCTGACTCCTCCTTGCCTCCGTTATGCTTCTGTCCCTCTTTGTTCGTCTCAGCGAGGGTTTCCACCTGCAGGCTCATGTCGCCGTGTCACAAACCACGACGACGAAGAAGTGAACATTTGGAGCGGCTGACACGCAGGACTGATGCTAAACCCACCTTATTACTGATAAATAAGCTCTGCTGCTAAATGACACATTATGCTTTTTATTTACAGTAAAGAAAGAAAGATGGAAAGCACAAAAAGTGGTAAAACCAGAACAATGTTAGCGGTAATGATTGAGAGGAAATTTGCAACTGTAGGTGAGGAATAGCTTTCTTTTATCTTGAAGCTTAAAGGGGACATATTAGGCAAAATTCTCATTTTTAGCCTTTAAATGCATTTTGTTTGTCTATTGTCTATTTGGAAATCTCTAGGAAAGTTGAATGTAGTCTTTCTGTGGGTGGAGGACCATAAGAAGTTAAAAGGAAAGTACAAGGACAGTGGAGCCACTGAGTTCACATTTGACCTGCTGGGTTTGGAGGCCTGGAGCATCCAAAGTGTGGCCCGGGGAACATTTGCGGCCTCCTGTACTGATTTTTTTCAGATCCCCAACTGCAACTCAAGGATGATTTGGCACACTAGCACAGGTGGCTGATGCATGGAAACGTTTCATTTTTAATTTTGGCAAAAATGATTACATAGAGGTTAAAGTCTTACAATTGAAAATGTTACGTAAAACACAAATTAATCTTCTTTTAATAACCACACTTTTAATATTCTCTTTGATTTTATAGTAAGATCCAATGACTTTTACTCAAATGCAGACTTTGGCACGCCAAAATCTGCTTTGATTCATTAATTAAGATCGGCTAAATACAGCAAGAGTTTTCAAAGAACGACTGTTCTTATATTGTTGAGAATGGACCAAAAATAACATTTTTTTTCTTAATCAAGCCCAAAAGAATTTGCAAACTGGATGACCATCTTTCAAAAAAGCACGTTTTGTTTTTGTCCAACAATGACTTACACAGTCCCTTTCTGCAGAAAATGTGACTCGTTTAATTTCAAATGTTGCACGCTCATATTTTTGTGGAGCAGGAAGAAAAAGCAATTACCTTTTGGTAATTTTTACTTTTCTTTATTATATTTTTTGGCCCTTGAGGACTTTTGACCATACAATTTTGGCCCATGTAACAAAAAGGCTGGAAAAGTTATTACCCACACAATTCATTACACCGTACCCCAACAAACTACAAAAATGGCCGAATGCGACCTAAATTAAACTAAGCTTAATTAAGACAAGTTAAGATAAAATGTTAATCAAAAGTACATTAACATAAACTAACAAACAGTAAGCTTAGGTAAAATAAGCTATGCTAAAATAAGCTATTAATTAAACGATTGTAGCCTTTTTACTTGTTAAGCTAAGCTTGAATATGATAAAACATAATTAAATAATTTTGACTATTAGGTGCTTTAAAATAATCTGGAACACATACATAAAATTAAAACTGTAAACATATAAAATATTAAGAACTTAAACAATATATTAAATAAAATATTACATTTACATGTAACAGTTTTATTTAGATGATTATACTCAGTATTTACCAGCAAATTCTAGAAACAAACATAACAAAAGTCTAATTTTCTAATTAGTAATCCCATTTCGAAAGCAAAAAATCTTAAGACAAACCATTAAAGTGGGATGCAGGTGTATCAACAAAATGCTCCCACGAGCAAAGAAGGAAAAAATATCCTAAAACATGAACCCTGACTGTAAAAAGTGGTTACTGGGTGCAATACTTGTTAATCACTGCCCAGTGCAGGGTGACCAAATCTGCTTCAGATACGTTGTGGCGTGTATCTCCTGTTAGGAGGGCAAAGTATATAGCAAACAAATAAAAAAAACTTTTACCCAGTATGCTTGTGGCATCAACTCTGTTTGTCATCAGATCAAACTGCTGCAAAAAAAAAGGCTTTGACTGAAGCCAGGAACCAGGAGTTTCTCCTTTTTTTAAGAATAAATTTCATTCAGCTTTTAAATCGGATTTCAGCTCCCGGTGATGTCATCCCCTGGTTTATGCCGCTTTTTACCATTTATTTGAGACGGTGCGCTCATTCTGGACATTAGGAAATTTAGCAGCCATTCTAATGTATGTTTTTCTAATTTTAAATCAAATGCTCCTTCCTAAAGCATATTGTTTGGCTTCTCTACATGAAACACAAATTAAGTTCACATTACGCAAAAACAAAGTCAAAATCAGTGAGAGGTCATTAAAAATAGACGTTGACACATCTCTACCTCCATCCATCCATCCATCCATCCCTACTTCCATCTATCCAAATGGCGGTCACCACTATGAAATCTTCTGTAATTGAATTTCAGATGGCTCCTCTTATAAAGTCATTATCTGAAAAATATCTCTTTCAGAGGGAGAAGCAGATAGAAAGGGAAATTATGAGTGGAGAAAGACAGGAAAAAGGGAGAAGAGGAGAGCGGAGAGGAGAGGAGAGGGGGTGGATAAAGAAGCTCTTTTGTGTCGAGTCAGAAACTCATTTTCTCGTGCGTGGCTGAAAAGAGAGGAGAGAGTGAAGTGTTCATGCCATC